>NC_065573.1:27639545-27942575 GCF_937616625.2 Mercurialis annua | reverse complement strand
CCATTATTTTCCTTCCCAATTATCTCATTTAGTTTAATTCAATACATACTTACTTATGTTATTAGTCTATACGTAGTTATATTATTGCCCAATAGGTAAGCTCATTTTGTCGGAACTATATCGGCTCTTCAAAACATATATGACATATATTTTCCAAATATTTCGTATATATATAAAATAATTCATAACATTAAGGGTTAATTACAAATTAATACAGAAACTTTATCCCAATTTGCAATTACAACACGAACTTTAAAACTTGGCAAATTGGTACACCGATTTTTATTTTTTGACGAATTGATACACCGAACTGGAAAAACACTAACGTGGACATTGTCATATACAGCCACGTGCTGTTATATGATTGGTCGATGTACTAATTTGCCAAAAAAATGAAAGTCAGTGTATAAAATTGCCAAGTTTTAAAGTTCGTGTTGTAATTGCAAATTAGGGTAAAGTTCGTGTATTAATTTGCAATTAACCCTAATATTAATGTCAAAAAGTAAAGTACAACTCACAAATCGTGCGCCTCCTCTTGGCAATACGAACTTACAAATGTTCGGATCCCTGATGCGTCAAAATGCGACGAATTTAACAAATGCGAATGAATTAAAATTTGTACATAACCCACGTACTCTTATCCTAACTCTAGAATAACAATTAAACTCAAATACCATACACATAGCATTTTAGTGTTATAATACAAATCATTTCATTTTTGAAACTTTATTTTCTTTTCATATCTTGTAAATTGTTATTGACTTTAGCTCTGTTAAAACATTTTTTCCACGATAAACTTCTTTATAATAATATTTTATGAAATATCTTTCCTTTTCTTTTCCACAAAACTTCTCGTACTTCGTCGGCCGAGTATTCCGCTCAACGCTCGACGACATTGGTTCAACTTAAAATTTTCGTAACCCATCAGTTTGGTATTTCTTACTAGCCCAGTTCATTCAACGGAACTTGCTCACAAATTCAATAAATCATTTTTCCAATGCCAACATCAAAATCGTTTCTTTAAAATACTAAAAATGATAATTTCTCTATTAGGAGTATAAACCTATAAAATCTTTAAAATTTATATATATTCAACTCCTTTCAATTTTCCATTCTTATTTCAAATAATAACTTTCAAAGTATTTTCGTCATACCATATGTTCCAATAAAGCTCTAGTGGCTAAAATATTAGGTTTTAGGTAAAAATATCAAAAAGTTCCTGAACTTTTAATATTTTACAAATTCATCTTTTTTATTTTTCTTTACAGAATCATTTAAAATTTTCTATTCATAATTTTAGGTACCATTCAAGTCCCTAATCTTAAAATTATAGATTTGTAAAAGTTATAAAAATGATCCTTGAATTTTTGAAGCTTACCCATTTGATTTAAATCTGTACTTTTAAACCAAATTACACCAAATCAATTCAAAATGATTCATAAATAACAAACCATCTCAAAACAGCCCCTTAACATAAAAAATACATACTTTTGATCAATTTTAAAAAGGGTTCTCCAATTTTGCAAACTAAAAATTTAACCCTCAAAATTCCAATTTTCACGAACACATCCAAATTCAATCAAACTTACACCAAACATAGAATTCACGATTTTAATCATGCCCATGTAATTATTCTCATGATCCAACCACAAAATCCCTTGCATGCATCCTCTTGAACATCAAATTAATGTAAAACACTTAAATACACATTCATTCATTTTAATCATTTATAATTCATGATAAAATCACCAAAATTATCAAGATTAATTTTAGGGTTAATGTCAAAAAAAATCAACTTTACACGTTTTCTCATTTTAATCACGAAGTTTAAATTTTCTCATTTTCATACACGAACTACCACTTTTTCCCAAATTCATACACGGTGTTGAGGTGACACTCATTCATTGGTGTAAAATGACCTCCATCTCAGCGAATTACACCAATGGAGCCGTGACATCTCAGCACCGTCCATGAATTTGAGAAAAAGTGGTAGTTCGTGCATGAAAATGAAAAAATTTAAAGTGCATGATTAAAATAAGAAAACGTATAAAGTTCGTGAATTTTTATAACATTACCCCTTAATTTTATTATCATTCTTAATCACGGATTTCAATTATTTCATCAAAAAGTTTAACATGGATCATACATGCATGTTAAAGTTATCAAAATTTAACTCAAAATCTCCATAAAACTCAAACCACTTACCCTCAAGACCAACTTAACAAAATAGTTAAAATGGGCTGTACCACTTACTCTGAAGACCAACTCCTTCAAATTTCAATCAATTCCACCGTGAGATTCAAAAGTTATCAATTTGCAAAGTCTATGGATCAATTTGATCAATTTCTTGAAGAAACTAACTTTGACCTAACATGCAACTTCAAATTACTAAGTTTGGTGATGATCAAAGAGTGTTTTAATGTTTGAGTATGTGTATGGAGGCTTAGGGTAGAGAATTAGGATTTTTGAGAAAGAAAGAAACCCTTAAAAGTAGAAAAATGAGTACAAAATGAATTAATCTCGAAATAGTCCTATTTATAGGCAATGCGGGCTGGTGATCGTTTAATTTTTTTTTTTTACAATCGTCTAGATAGTTGGACGATTCCAACAGTCAAATCACAGGTAATTCTCTTAGGATTAACATATCTCAAAATGATTCTGAACCAACTGTTTAATCGAGAAATATCACTATTTTACTAAACTGTGTCGGTTTTTGGAGAACATCTGAAACCTGACTATTATAAATTAAAACACATGGAATTGATTCTTGAATTAAATCCAAACTTTTAAACACCTGTTAAAATATTATAAAGTGTATATAATATTTATCAAAAATATTTGTTCTTAATCTTACAAATATCAAATACGAAAAACGCGTCAAAAATTACTCATTTCACGTTGGAACTCGACGAAACTTACGTCACTTGTGCAATTTATACGTCAATTGGATATGGGATATTGCACAAAAATATAATGTTATTAGGTATGTATAATGATATAAACTGAATTAGGTATTATATTTAGCAATTTTAACATAAACTAAAAAGAATTATCATTGAATACTTTATTGTTTTTAAAAATATCAAAAGATTGTATAAAAAATTTCTTATACACCGTAATTATTGGGAAATATCATCAATTTTACTAAAATGAAACCAAGTATAACTCAAGTAAATTATAAAGCTAACTAGACACATATATTATAGGAAACAATTAAACGTGTATTATTGAATTTATTTATACCACCACACTTTCATATAAAATTAGAGTTGAAATCAAAGAAATTAAAATTAATCAGAAAAAAGTTGGCAATAGTTAAACACACGAGCTTATGAAGTAAAGCTGGTCCATGCCAGGCTGAACCACTTCATATAGCAATCCTATTTAGGTCAATTTGTTTGTGGGTTATTAAAGAGGGTCCAATGTAGTTTGTACTAAAAGTATGAAACTAACTGGCAGGTGCACCTATAATGCTGATTTTATAAGATAGATAAACTATATATACTGATTTTTAAATTAAGAATATTATTTTAAATTTAAATTTATAAAATAAATCATTATTTAACATATGTTCTATACATGTAGGTTCGTCTATGAAAATAAGAACATATAATTTGATAAAGGTAAAAGGAATGAAAAACCCTCGTAGTTTTCACAAAAATACAAATCATCCCTTTTACTTTTTAGGACATAATTAAACCTTCTTTGTTTTCAAATAGAACAGATAACCCCTTTCATCCAACATCATTAGAAACACTCGTTAATGACTGACATGGTCTCTCATAATCATATAGAAAAGAATTTCAAAAAGAATTTTAATATTTAAAATATTTACCAAAAATTTGAGGGGGTAAGTGTCCCAAAAGTAAATTAAAAGGGTATATTCGTTCGATTTTAAAATAATAAGGGTTTAATTGTTCAATTTTAAAAATACGGGGCTTAATTGTACCCAAATAAAGTAAAAGGGCTGATATGTACTTTGAAAAAAATTCGAAGGTTTTTTATACCTTCTGCCTATGATAAATTATGATCTTATATTGTAAAATTTTCAATTTCATTAATAATTAATAAAATGTTGTTTATCTTTCAAATTAAGGATATAATTGTGTTGATACGTTATTTTGAAGATAAGATTACTTGTTTTACAAGAAATCAGAAGGACAACGATTTTTAGAACTTGTTCTTATAAAAAGTTCAAACGCATTTTATAATTTTCAAAGTAATTTTCTTATTGAAATAAAAATTTATTTTAAATTCAACAGCTAGATAATGTACTTGGCTGATTTGTTTTTTGTTGGAGTACAATGTCATCAATGGCCAACTTATAAATTTGTTTAAAGTGATTAAAAAAATAATTTTTTCTTTAAAGATAAATGAATATTTTATCAAATTTTATATTAATAACATTATTTTAAATAAATTAAATTTATAAATGAACAATTATTACTACGGTCATTGTCCTACATATTGGCATTTATGATGAAAACTGCCAAGACAAATAAAAAGAGCATGGAAACTGTTTATGATAAGATAAAAAGCCAAAAAAAAATGTCTAATAAGATTATACAATTTATTTTTTTGCCAAAGAATAAAATTATACAAGTTAGTAATGGCATCTTGTATAGTCTTATGTGGATAAAGAAACAAGTGTGCCTGGCTTGGCTGCTCCAGTAAATTGACCCAACATTGGAACAATGCAAGAGTTTTTGTAAATATTTCATGTGTTTCTAGTAATTATGTAAAAATCTCTATAAAATTTACTTTGGGCTAAAAGAAGCTCATAACTCAGCCCAATCAAAACTAGATTGAACACTCCTAATCTCCTACTAATTTTTTTTCTTCAAAAAGTCTCCTACTAATCAGAACCTTCGATTTAAAGTACTTAATTCATTTAAGATGTTATGTTCGTGTTAAGTCCAAGTATATTAATTTTGTGTAAATGTGCAATGCACCGTCTTTAATGTCTATAAATGAACAATTCGATTCAAAAATAAATTTATACATGAATAAAATAAAAATAAATTTATTAAGGACCAGTTAAATAAAAGTCGAACAATACAAGAGCGGGTACACGAGTTAAGCCACACTATTTGTATGAAATTATGAATAACAAAGTAAGCTGCATACCAAGATGGATTTAAAAGAAACTCCAAAATGGCATCAGATTTTTTCAGAGTTTACAAAACAAACCACAAACTCTATAATCAACCACCAAACTTCACAAAATCAATATTTAAGAGAAACCACACTAACATCATCTAAAACAGGACCACACATATGACCATAATCATTCAATTTAGTATGATAATAAGCACTATAAAATGTAATTCTAGTCCTCTCACCACTAGCTTGGAACTTTAAACTTGAAACCTTGAACCCACCTTTTCCCTTTGATTCAAACCCAACTTTCAATGTTTCTTTAGCAGCAAATGCTTCAACCATCATTGATCCATGGCAGCCATTTTTGGCATCTCCAATTGTAAATGTGAGATTGTAAAATTTGTTTGGAATTGTTCTGATAATTTGTGCAATTGCACTCTCTCTTCCTGCTACTAATTCTATTGCAGCAAATCCTGATGGGACAGAGAAGTGTTTTGAGTCAATGTATTTTACTGGTTTTAGTGATTCAATTATCCAACCAGGAAGTGGTGAGATTAGATCTGTTTGCTTTGGTGGGAGTAGGACTCCTGTTGAGAAGTTCTTGAATACATGAGGTCCATATTCAAATCCACCATTCTTCACTAGGTTTCCTGCTTAAAAAGGAATAGGTCAATGATCAAAAAATAAAAAAAACACTAATATGATTATATATTGGCTTAATTACTTAAAAACCACCCACCTTGAACTTTTTTTTCATTTATACCATGACCTAGGAAAAAGTTCATTTATACCATGACGTATGTGTTTATGTTTCACCTCTACCCGAGGCACTAAATTAACCTCTTTTCATTTTAAAAAAAGTTCAAAATAGTCCTTCATTTAGAGAAAAATTCATTTCTAATTAATCTCTAATTAGTTTAGGTTAAAAATGAAGAACTATTTTAAACTTTTTTCTTAATGAAAAGAAGTTAATTTAGTGCCTCGGGGTAGAGGTGAAACATAATACATACGTCAGGGTATAAATGAACTTTTTCCTAGGTCAGGGTATAAACGAAAAAAAAGTTCAAGGTGAGTGGTTTTTAAATAATTAAGCCTTATATATTCAAGTATTATTATACAAAATTTTATATCATAGTGTTTTATAAGGCGTATGAAATTATAAATATGATAGTTTAAGAAAGAACAAAGGGTCAACGCACCCCCTAAGCTTATAACACGGGGTCATCTAATCCAATTTATACTTTTTTGAGCAACTAACCCCAAAACTCTTCAATTTTGGGTCAAATAACCCATAATTATATTTTTAAAATGTGTAAAATATAAATCGGAGGCGATGGATGCAAAAAGGTAATTAGATATTTCCCTAATTGTTGCGATATAATTATTTTAAATCTATTTTTTAAAATAAAAATATAAATTATGGGATTATTTGACCCAAAGATGAAGAGTTTTGGGGTTAGTTGCTCAAAAAAGTATAAATTGGGTTAGATGACCCCGTGTCACAAGTTTAGGGGGCGCGTTGACCCTTTGCTCGTTTAAGAAATATAAGAACATTTAAAATATAAATATTTGGTCAAAAGAATCAGTTTTGTAATTAATATGAGATGTTCATTTTTAGGGTTAGTGTAAAAAAGAATCACGAAATTTACACGTTGTCTAAATTACAAAACTGAGCTTAAAGTTACAATTAGATTCAATTGACTAAACCTACCGAGTTGTGTTGACCAAATAAATAAAGAAAACAAAGCAAAGAATCATACCTTCGGTATACTTAAGAGGAAGCATTTGCTTGATTGCAACAGCATCCAAAAGAGGACCACAAGTAGGATCTTCTTGAACACCAGGGTTATGAAATGTAACCTTAACAGCTTCAGAAACTGCCTTAAAAGCCAAAGCATAAGTATCACCACCGTCGCTGCTATAAAGGGTCTGAAGAGGAAGATCACTCGACTGACCAGGGACCGACACCCTCAGAACCTCGTTTTGGGCGCAAGTTCTCGTTGCGCCAAATGTTAAGGCGTAGAATGAACCTGTCTCGAGGTTCAAAGTTTGCGAGACTGATGCCTCATTGCCGAGCCTCACTGCGTGAACCCCGCGAGGAATTGCGAAGTAGAATCCACCTGGTTGCGGCCCACCTGAGACGTACTCCACCAAGCCGTTGATTTCCCACTTGGGGAGTGAGTATTTTCCTGTTATTACTGTTTTCTTTAGATTTGCTTTTGATGGCCCCTCTTCAAAGTCTCCATTCTCCACTAGCCCTGGAAAAGGCAAAAAGATGTGTCCACGATATTGATTAATCATGCATGGGATAGATTAATTTACTATTAGTTATTTTAATTAATTAAAGATAATTTTTTTAAATTAATTAAGTATTTAATTATACAAAACGAACAAATTTAAAAACTGAAATGATCTCATTTTAATTTATTTAAATATATAAAATATAATTCTTAATTAACCTAAAAATAAAAACTATTGTATTTGATTGATTAAAATGATAAATGCAATTTAATTGATCATGATGTATAAATTTAAGGACCGTATGCTCCTTTGTTCAATTTACAACTAATTAGCCTCTAGATTTTCACATTAACACCTAAAAATTGTTAGCAAGAGCTGAAATGATTAACATCAAACTGAATCAAAACCAAACTAAAATGTTATTTTTAAAACCTAAGATTAAATTATTGTTAATCAAATTAAATTGAACCAGTTAGTTTGATCAATTTTTTTAGTACAATCCGATTTGTACTAAAATGTAATTGAATTTTTTATACATAAACCAAACTAAATTAAAAAGAATTGTTTATTTTATATGTTAAAACCAAATTAACTGGATTTGTTAGTTTGGTTAAATTTAAAAAAAAATCGGTATACATAACATTTTCTCAATTATTATGCATACATAATTTAGTGATAATTATTATGGATTTCTAAATAGTAATTACATAAGAGGTGTGTTTGTACATAGAATTAGTAAAATTTAAATTTAAAATGAGAAAATGCATGAATATGATGCAGATCTGTATGCATTAGTAACAAAAATAAGTGTAAAAAAATGTTTTACCATCAAGAGGCTTAGCCAGAAGAGCAGAAGCTTGAGTTGAAGCATGGCAGAAACAGAGAATGAGTAGCAAAGAAACAGAGAGAAACAAAGCCATATTATTACGAGAAATAAATAAGCACCACCTTTCTTTAAAGAAACTGAAAAGTATAATGGTGGGTATGCAAAGTAGCGTACTAGACTCTTCTATTTATACAACAAAAGTTAGAAAATAAATGGTTAAAGAATTATATATGAAAAAAGTAAAGGTTGAGTGGTCTGATTTATTAAATTTCAATTATTTTTATTATTTTTATTTAAATAAAACTATAGTGTAAAATTTGATTAAATAAATACTCCCTTCTAGGCAGTTTCACAAGAATTAAAAAAACTAGTTAGTTATATTTAAATTGTGAAAATATTTTTAAATTACTCTTTTAATTTTTTGAAAAATTATTATGAATTAATAATCTGTAAAAATAAAATCAATGATTAGTTTACAAAAATTAAAGTTAGTGAAATGTACTCGTTCGATTTTTTAAGTTTTATTCTACTTAATTTAAATTAACTATTCTTTTTCATTCATATTAAATGTACATGTAATATTAATTTAATACGACTAGAGGTGTTACTTGTGACATAGATGACGTATAAAATTAATTTTGTTTTTATTTTTTTAAATTTTAAATTGATGATTTTTAAATGATACTAGAAAGAAAGAAAAATCATGTTAAAATCGCACCATATTAGGCGTGAGATGTGTATGTTTGTCTCAAATATTTCAAAAATCAAAGTACCGATAGTGACTTGTTGAATAATATGTCGGACCCCATATGACCTTTTTATTGGTTACCGTGATTAGCTCTATCTGTCGTAATTCTTTTTTGGTTTTAGACTCAACTTATTTTTGAGATAATTTTCATCCCTGAAGTTTTATCTCTTTCAAACTAATCCTTTTTTTTAGAAGAACTAATCCTTTTAGTTCAATTTATAATTATAACATCCTTAACTTTTACCATTCATTCTACAACTTTTTTTCTTCTTCTGAAAGTACCAATCCGTTTGCCTACAATAACATCGGATTAATTTCTACAGAATACTTTATTAGAATTTTTTTAAATAACTTCAAACATTATATAGATCTAATATTTTGATTCCATTCCTAGTGTCTACCCAATAATATTGCTTTGATATATGGGGAAAATAGTTGACTTCTCAATTTCATATTAAAAGGGAATAACTATCGGTATGATTTTGATTATTAAATGATTAATCAGAGATGTACAAGTTTCAGTACATGTAGCATAATTAATCTACATTATGTTTGTGCATGTGCTTACTGATACCCGCATATAATAAAATTATAGGCCTACTTGATAGTAAAATATGGTTTTTTTTTCTATTTCAAATCTAATAATAGTTTTTTTATGACCATCAGATGTTTGAAATGACATCTTTAAACTTTTCACATTCAGACTAATCTCCATTCTAGTTCGGTAGATCACTTGTGAGAGGGAAGACTCTGATTCCAAATTTTAAATGGCTGCATATATGAATACGGTTCAAACTCACAATCTCACTTAAGTCAAGAAAACGTCTTACTAACTCACATGCGTTTTGAAAATAAATCTAATTATAGTCTTTAATTTTGTTTTATTTTAATTTTGAGAATTAATAGCAGTTAATAATTTATAGTCCAATTTTACAGATTATTTAGTCAATGTGTGATATTGTATATAATATTGTTTACATTTCTAAAATTACATATGTAAAAATTTGAAAAATATAAAATTTGAAAAATATATATATATATATATATTGTATGTATAATTTTCTTTAGTTTATCATTTGAAATATTAAAAAAACATTAATGGGCTCCATATATATTTATATGGAGTCCTTTTTTAAAAATATATTTATTATATTTTAAATATATATATATATATATATATTGGATGTTTTAGTACTCCCTCCGTCCTGTTTAAGAAAAGACATATTCTATATTTACATGTTCCACTTAAAAAGGCTCTATCGTATTTTTATGTCAATTTATATGAATCGCTACTAGATTACTGCTGATTGGCGACGAATTTTAGCGACGAATTTTTAATCTCTCGCTAAAATCATGTTATAGCGACACACCAAAAACCCTGTCGCTATAACTTCAAAATGAAGGGCAAAAATGTGTGCGCCAATTTAGCGACGGAATGTTCGTCGCTATTCTGTCGCAGTAATTAACGGGACTTGGCGGGAAGAAGAAGCTGGGTTCTCTGGACGTTTGAAGATGTAAGCTGGGATCTTTGGAAGATTGAAGGCGCAATTGTTTTTTTTTGGGTGATGAATGCTATTTTTCTGCTCATTTAAATGAGTTTATATAGTGCCATATATCTATTTGAATTTGATCGGTTGAATATTGTGGAGCTCAGAATTATATAATAATATTGAGAGAGTGAATGAGTGTGTAGACTCCGCATGTCATTATTTTAAAATGCCACTTGTCAAAACCATGTTAAAAATTTATTGTGGAGCTCAGAATTATATGATAGTATAGATATAGATGATATGCATCTAGTATGAAAGAAAAGGGTAATTTAGGAATTTCTTTAATCAACATTAACAAAATTGAAACCTTTAATGTGACCTTGAATAGAAACCCTGCATTGTTGGATACAATACTCTATTAGAAAAGCAAAATTGTCCAAAAAAGAATCCAACTATATCATATTATGCAGAACAATGTATTCAAAACAATGAAAAGCTGATGACACAATTTTGCATAATAAAGACAAATATATCGATATTATGGACTAACTAGATAAAATGATGCACCTTATTAATTATCTACAAGTCATTCATTAACAGTTGGTGCCTTTTTTTTTTTTTGCCAATAGATTACAAAGTACGCTACTAAGTAATCTATAAAAGATTAGAGTAATTGTGTCTGAAAGACGCCTTTTCCCGTTGAGCTAATCGATGGGCCTCTTTGTTGTTGTCTCTTTTTATCCAGTTGAATCGGCAGTGATCAAAGGCAGTTTTGGCTAGCCAAATATCGTGACAGATTCCCCAAACTCCAGCTAACTGACAGACTTCATTATTGACGGAGTTGGAGACCTGAATGGAATCTCCCTCAAAAATCACTTTGCGCGAACCCTTCCTTCTAGCCCACCATATAGCCTCTCTTAATTCCTTCTAGCCCACGACAGTTGGTGCCTTCGCTGCCTCATCTAACACTTTTTCACTGCCATACATTTTTGAAATAAGTACGAATGATCCAGCCTCAACCCGTGAAAATCAAACAAGTATGTAGGTTCCTACAGTTAGCATAAACAAAGCAGTTGCAACATTAATTAACATCACAAATACAACCAGGCTTTATCAAAACTCATGGATTTAAAATAATAAAGCATAGTCAATGTTTACACCATGCAATTCCAATAAAATCTTAAGCAACTAATGATCGTTGTAAAATGCACAATTTGATGCATGATCTTGCTTTATCATTGACACAAACAGAGTGCTCAATTGTAACATCGGCAACCCAACAAATAGCCGAAAATGTTCGGCATTTGTTATTTGCTAACCCTAAACCATCTCTTGAAAGTCTCCCTATGATTTTACAAGGTTTAGCCGGTATACGAACCATTGCACCTTTTGGTTATATGGACTTCATTAACCAATCGTTCATCCAATCACTGTATTTGCCAAGATTTCAATTTCTGCGATACTTGGAATTGCGAGATTCTGAAATAGAGACAATGCCGGAAGGTATTGGTATGTTAAAGCATTTGAGATTTCTCAATTTAATTGGTTCCAAAATAAGAAGTTAATTCTATTCTGGAACCAATTAAATTTAAATTATCTCAGACAAAACGATTTAGAGCCACGCTCGGATAATAAACTATACTTGATGTTTCACAGATGCTCGGCATTTCAGAATCCTCTTGTTTTATTGGATGCATGGACAACGAGCTAGGGTCCTTAAATATGATATTACGAACAGCAAAAGTAAAACATAGTTTGTAAGAGATACATATGGAGATGGAATCATATATCAAGAAACAATTCCCAGCCCTGGGGCTAATTTAATCTTCCACAATTTCCTAGTCATGTTCAATAATTTATGGCAGCAGCATAATGGAGCCAAAATTTACACAAATTAATCATCAGCAGGCATAAAATATAACATCAAAATGAAGTTCATTATCAATAATCATTTGAATTTTAATGTCGAGAAACAGATTGAAATATCAAGATACAATCATGAATTGTCTGACTCAACTCTGAATTGAGACCTCAAGCTAATCTTTTGCTGTTTTTAAGAAAATTGAAGATCAAGCCAAAAGATTGCTAATAAGTTATGCTTGAACAGGTTAAAAACCAAAACCAAAATCTACCTATCCACTATAGAGAGAGCTGAAATTTACAATTCTCTAGCCGGTAGTAAAAATTTATGATGCTCCTCTTCATCAGAAACTTCATGCACCTCCTCCTCACCATCTTTCTTATCAGCAACATCTCCATCCTAAAAGGTCTAAGGAACAAACTAACTTACAACTGCAAGATCAAAAGAAAGTTATCAACAGAAACGCTTTGAGAGGGCTAATAATCACCCACAGACCTTGACTATCGGGGTCCGATCAAAAAACCCTTGATGTTTACAAACGATCAGTAAATCCCTGATGTTTACAAACGATCAATAAACCCTTGATCTTTATGGCGGCGCCATTCACGGCCCTTATAGACAAAAATACCCCTTCTATTTTGGCTTTTAATTTTATTTATTTTTTTGAATATTTAGTGACGTGTCAGCTAACACCTAGAGCCACCATTCAACCCGTGTTATATAATCCTCATTTAAGAAACAGTAGAGATTCATGAAAAGCAGCAATCAGGCCTGGATTGCACCTTTTTAGTTCAGTCCTGATTTTCTCATTCTCACTTCTTGAAGAATCTGTTCATTTATGTTGTCCCTCAAAATGTGGCTTAGATCAGGCATAACAATGAATGACAGTGGTATTATGGAGCTAAATTTTACACAAATTAAACTCCAGGCAGGCATAAACATCACATGGAAACAGGATTATTACCCACAAAACATAAATCAAAGTAAAGATTAACAAAAATAGGTTCATTAACAATGATAATCTGAACCTTAATGCAGAGAAACAGACTGAAATATCAAGATACAGTCATGAACTGTCTAGCTCAACATTAAGTTGAGACCTCAAGCTAACATTTTGCTGTTTTTAAAGAAATTGGAGATCAAGCCAAATGATTGCTAACAAGTTATGCTTGAACAAAAACCAAAACCAAAACCAAAATCTACCTATAAACTAGGAACAGCTAAAATTTACAATCCTCTATAGTAAAAATTTATGATGCTACTCTTCATTATCAGATACTTCATGCACCTCCTCCTCACCATCTTTCTTATCTGCAACATCTTCCTCCTTATCTGCAGCATCTCCCTCCTAAAAAACAAAACAAATTAACAAACTCAAAATGAGAGACTCAGGGAATTTTTTTATCAAAACAAGAGCTTTGAGAGAGATCAATACATACATCTTCATTTTCAGCATCATTTGCTTGTTCCAAGGCCTTCACATACTCAGCCTTGAGCTCAGCAGCTTTATCCAAATAAGGCTTCTTCTCCTGAAACAAATCAAAACCGAGGGTTCAAAATCATCCATTGATACAATTTATTAGTATTAGGCCTCTCCTGTGGAGAAAGTAGTCAGGAGAAACTCACTTCATCACTCAAAGCTTTCCATTTTTCACCACCTTCCTTCGCAACCTAAATCACAGTACAAACTTTATAAATACAACACAGTTAATGCCAAACTCTGTTTTACATATGGGTGATTTGTTTACAATCATTAATTCACCATTTTTTTTGTTTTGGTGCTTTTGTATAAGCATTTTCATTTATAATTGGTAAAATTAAAAAGCATATATTGTACCCTTTTGACATCCTTAGCATCAGGATTCGCTTCTTTGAAGGCTTTTCTAAACTCGTCCCTGATTACAAACAGTAATTTGTTAATAAACACAAGTAAAACCCATAAACAGAAAGGGAGGCGGAGACAGATATTTACAAGAAGACAAAAAAGGCGGTAGCAGGACGTTTAAGCTTGTTGGGATTGTCAGCCTTCTTAGCTCTCTTTGCCTTGGGTTCTGTCGATGTAGATTTCTTCCTGTAATACAATATAAACAATAAGCCCTCACATAACAAAATTAATTCAAGCAATTCAGTATAATATCTGTTTACCTTTCAGCAGGTTTCTTCTTAGGCTCGGCCGCCTTTTCAACAACTTGAGCCTCTGGAAAAGGACAATAATCCAGACCAAAGAGTTAAGTAACAGCAATAGAAATAACTATGTTACATCACAAACAAACAAAATTAAACGCACCCAGATTCATCTTGATTCTAGCTTCAAGGCTGCAGCTGTGCATGCTAATAAGAGCCACTGGCACGTCCTTCTTGCAATCTTCACTGTAATAATCAAAAGATTGTCTCAGACATTTTTACAAACAGTTGATGTGCATTATACCCAAAAAAAAGTAAATGCCAAGAGCAGAAATGAACCATTTGGCAAATGCGCTGCCGTCTTTGCCGCGAACCATGGTGGCATTGGCAGAAGTATCCTCAGCCTCCACTCTTTTCCTTGCCATTTCTTAATTTTTTCTTCTTCTTCGAAATTCTGAACCGGTGAGAAATTGGAGGGTTAGAGAGTGCGATATAAAAAGAAGACAAGCGAGGGAAATTTTGCATTTCTTTTTAGGAAGTTTTGTGTTTTTCTTTTGGCGCTCTTTCAAATCTAAACTAAATCATTGCCGCCATATATTTCACTGAGACTTTTTAAAATTTAACGCGCTCTCCCTCTGGTTTTTCAATTTTTCATTCACTTTCCCACTGCAGATATTCAGGCTTCGAACCAATCTCAACTGTAGGCCCAAATTCGAAAAGTTACACTACCCTCATATAAGCCCAGGCTTATATCCATTACCAACTAGACTGCATTTTGCATATAATTTTGGAAAACTTACAAAAAACAAAAATCTAAAAAACGAAAAAAATAATAATAAAAATACGTACTTTCCAAAAAAATTACATTTCATACCTAAAACATTTACAAAAAATAAAAAATAAGTTTTTATATTTTACGTACTGTATTAGAAATTTATTGATAGTGTATCAAATGTACCAAAAATATAAATAAAGTACATAAATTATGTAATTTTTTTATTTTTAGATACAGTTGGATTTTTTTGACTAAGTACGTATTTTTATAAATTAAATAATTTTTAGAACAATTTTATAAGTATTCCTACAATTTTCATGATTTAACTGGTAATTTGTCTCCTCAACTTGAAAGTGATCAACAATTAACACATAATTTAATTTTGAAATCGATTTTATATTCAACTTAATTTATATGGTTGGTTCCATATTAAACTTGATTTAAATAATCAATTTAGTATTAAACTTGATTTTACTGAAGGAGATGATCGTGACAAAGAATAAATAAAGCCACGGCAGAGAAGTTTAAACTTTAAACGAGGAGTAAATAAATAAAATGAACAGAAAATAGAGAGTTACTATAATCATAAGATTAGTATCGGAGGGTTATAAAAAAAAAGCTCCTTTTTTTTTGTATTTACTCGAAATTAATTCAACGAGCTCTCAAGGGGCACACGCCTCTTCGTGTATTTCCATGTAAATGTTGTGATGGTTTAGTAGTGGGATCAAATTAATTAAAAAATGAAGTCAAAGGTCGGTAGGTATGTATAACCTACCCAAAACAGAAGCATTTTTAAACAATTCTTTTATCAACATTTTCCATGCAATAACCTGAACTGATTACGTTTGTTGTGATGCTTGAACACCAACAAATATTTCCATGATAACACTTGCTGTTTTTAACAAAAATTTGGTGGAACTTAGAGGATTTAAAAGTAATATATATATATATATATATATATTTGCATTCTTTAGGATCTTTTAATATATAATTTTTTAAAAATTATTTAAAAATGAAGTAAACAATGCTAATTTAATTTTTTTTTACAAACCTACTTTATTTTTAAAAATAACTACAAAAATACTGAAGAAAGGCTTAATTTAAATTTTTATCCTAAACAAATATTTATAAAAATATCAGTACATTTTAAAAGATCCACCAAACTCCACAAATATTAGTACATTTTGAAATATTTTTTTCTATTATTACTATCTTTTTTTTAACACTATTAATAATTATTAATTTGATAAAAATAATGATAATATGTAACATCAATAACTTATAATTTAATATAATTTTCATTTCTTTTCTTTTATAAAATGATTTTTCTGGACAATAAAAAACCCTTCATTAATTTCAAAATTAAAAAGTATTAAAAAATTAAGTTGAAGATGTAATTAAAAAAATCAATCTAACTAATTTGTAATCTATTTGAGGAGAATAAGAACAAGTAATTAATAATGCCTTCTTGACTGATCCGTAAGGCAATCAAATTGACCATAAAATGAAGTCAATGTGTTTAGGTATGGCCTGCAAAAGCAATTCCTTCGACATTTTCCATGCAAGAACTGAAATTGCTTACGTTTGCCTGTCGCCTCCTCTTTTAAACATCGAAATTTACACATCGTTTTTCTCGTAGCAAAGCAGAGAGATCTCGCGGCCACTTTTGTATCTCTCGTTAATTTTCTCTGCTTTTTGCTTTTCGCGTCGAGTCTTTGAAAACGAAGAATGGAAGAGATAGTGAAGCCTCGTTCTGATAATAGAGAGTACAGAAGAATCGTTCTTCAAAACTCTCTTCAAGTTCTATTAATCAGCGATCCTGAAACTGATAAGGTGATTAATTTCATTTTAAACGACGACTTCTTTTGATTTTCGTTTATTGATTTCTAACGCTTTTTTTTCGTCGTCGTTTGTTGTTGTGGTTCGTCGTCTTTGATGGCTAAAGTGTGCTGCTTCTATGGATGTTGGTGTTGGCTACTTCAGTGACCCCACTGGCCTTGAAGGACTCGCTCATTTTCTCGGTATTTATTTATTAAATTAATTTCAATAACAATTCTAAGAAATTAAATAAAAAGACATTTTAGTCATTTAATACTAACTTTTATCTGAATTATTCCATCTAAATTTGTGCCTGTGTCAAACAATCTTGAATCACCTTAGTACAAAAGCCTGTGAATTAGAAAATTATATAATGCGAATATTATTATCATTTTTTACAAAACTTTTGTGCCAATTAATAAATTATAAACAAAATTATGTTAATTTATTGATTAGAAATAGAGTTATCATCTTTTAAAAAAAATTAACAATTATTAATTTTTTTTATCAAATGCTGTAAAGTAATTTCTTTTTTAAAATATTTCTCTGAAACTATTATAAACTAAATATAATAAACTATAAATTACATATTACAATAAATATAAATTAAATATTTTTGTAATGTTGAAAAATAATAATTTTATTAATTATTTTAAAAATTTATCATATTACATTATATGTTTAAACTATTATGAATTAACTTAACAAACATAAAAAAATGATGGGTTTTGATATGACTTTTATATGGGATAACTCAATAAATTTTGGTTGACGCATAAATAATTTTATGCGGTATGTTTACTTGGTATATTAAAATTGCAAATTCCAGCAAAGTTCACTTATATTTTTGCCAAAATTAAAAAAATATAATTCAAAGGCTAACTGGTCATGCATGAGTTTTGCAATAAGTAGCTGGTTTTTATTCTCATTTTCTGTTTTTTTTTTCTTTCAAGAATGTGTTTGAAATTAATAAATTTTATAATTTATAAAAGAAACTCATTTGACAATTATAATATTCCTATCTGCTTTATTTTTAAAATTCATTAGAATTTAAATATTTTTAGCTCTATATAATTGGTTATACTTGATTCAAATTCTAATAAAAATAATAAAATTGTAAATCAAGTCTTAGAAACTTCTAAAATTCTAAATAATGACATTATACTCCTTAAAATTAAAATAATAATCATAAATATAATACATATAGAAGATATTTTTGATAAAAGAATACATTTAGTAAATTAAAATTTCTTGAAACATAATATTCAATTCAATTGAAATGAGTTGTACTAATTTTTTAGGATACCAACACAATAAATCAGTTACAAATTAATTGTACTCTATAATTTATTTAAATTAAATAAATTATATATTAAAATTGTCAATATTATGTAAGTGTCTTTTCTTTGTTAATTGTGCTATTTTATAATTGTTTTGCAGAACACATGCTGTTTTATGCAAGTGAAAAATATCCACAAGAGGGTAGTTATATGAAGTATGTTACAGAGGTATATAACTTTTCTTTTTACATGAAGTTTTCACTCTGTGCGCGAATGTAATTAAATAAAGGAAAATTACAATCATTTTGAACTAAAAATTTTCTTGTCTTGAATTTAAAAAAATTATGATCTTTTAGTTTCGAACCCTTTAATTGAATATTGAAGCACACATTATCTCAATAAAAGCTGATAAAGTAAACACAGATTATGCAAACTAATAATTGAGTTGAAAAGATAGAATATTAGAATGAACTCTACTAATTAGAAAACTTAAATTGAAAGAATTTTTAGATTTTGTGGATTCAACGAATTTCTTAACTTCAAAGTACAATGAGTTTTTATAAAAATTTAGAATGAAAATAATGTGATGGAAGGATGGCTGGAAGAAATTTTCTCTTAAATTGAATATTCTCTCCATGGTTTTGTTTCATTTATAGCATGGCGGCCGTTGCAATGCTTATACATCTTCTGAGCACACAAATTACCATTTTGATGTGAATGCCGATTCATTTGAAGAAGCTCTGGACAGGTAAATTGTCTTCACTGCTGTTTATATGTGAGCTTGGTTCTTGCTTCACTTCTGGTTACCATTTCAGGTATGCACAGTTCTTCATTGGACCATTGTTGTCAGCAGATGCAACCATGAGGGAAATCAAAGCTGTTGATTCTGGTTAGCAGCTTTCCAGTTTTTCTACCCCTTCTCTTAAATGACTTTTGTTTCTTAAATTTCCTTTAGTCAAATTAATGTCAATAATTAATTTATATGTTAGAGATAATAAAACGATAGTTGGAGCATCATAAACTTTTGTGTTCGGTCCGTAGTAGCTCAAGAGGGGTGATATGAAGTTTAATCTTTTTTTTTTCAAACTTATAGAGTAAAACTGAAACTTTGCCAAACTAACAAGTCAAACTAGTGTTAGTAAAGTAAAGTAAATCTTTTGAAAATATTTAGGCACCGTTTGGATTTTGAAATCCATGGTATGTGAAATCCATAGATTTAAAAATTCCATTGTTTGCATTGAACATAAATCCATAGATTTATAAGGTTTTTTTTTTTGGAATAATAAAAGTTTAAAACAATCCATCAATCTTTAAAAATGATAGATTTCAACTTTATTTCTTTTCTTGTGGTTCATTTATAATTTGTAAGCTTCAACAATGATAATTAATTAATCTCTTAATACTCTTTTTCAAAATATTTAAGAAATTAAATATTAAACTACCATTGTGGCTTGACTTGCTCTCCAGCTTACATTTCCTTTGAAACTTCTTAGCTTATGAAATATTCTTTCACTCCTAATATAATTTTCTAGAAAACAGTAGATGAGTATTTTTATGGGCTTTATTAGCACCAAAAAATTAAAAGCTAGATCCATTAGATTTTTAGCCAATATTTTGGTTGATCAGTTATTTGATATGAAATTATAACTTTCTATGATTGAAAAGTTTAGAGTTTGATACTTGATAACTCCGACTTGATTAAATTATTTACTCTCTCCCGTCCCAAATTGATAGGCACTATTTAAAGTTTTTATCTCAAATTATACGTACTCAATTATTACTTTAATGGGTATTGCAATGAAATGTATTAGGAAGAATACAAAAGATACAAAAAAGACAAAAGATACCCCTATATTAAATAAGGGTAAGTGTGTAATTTGTTGATAAACTAACTCATTTTACCTAGAGAACTAAAATTTCTTAATAATTGTGTTTGTCCGAAACTACCTATCAATTTTGGACGAAGAGAGTGTTTGAGTACAAGATATGATGGATCAGTGTTTATTTACACTTCAAACACAATGGACATTCTTTATAGGGATGTATGATTAGAGTTGCACCTAATAGGGATATATTGGCTATTTGACACTGTCATTCTCTTACATGCAGAGAACCAGAAAAATTTATTGTCTGATGGTTGGAGAATGCATCAGGTACATATTTTAGAAGTTATTGACAAACCAAATTAATTTCAAAATGTTTCCTTAGATTTTATTCTCCTCTATATTTGGAATTTTAATAGACTTTGCTGCCTATCTGTAAGTTTATGTCAATCGATAATTGTACATCTAACTTATCTATATATCTCACTGGAACTGTTTTTTACAATGCAGCTTCATAAACATCTTAGCGATGAATGCCATCCATATCATAAATTCAGTACAGGTCAGAAAAAATCAAATCTAGTTTGCTAGCACTTTGATAAGCTGCCTAATGCTGTAAACGTTGTCATTTACTTAGATTAAGAGGTTAAGTGAGATACTAATTAATTTATTCTAATAAGCTAAAATGATGCTACTGTTAATCTCATTGACTCTGATCGATTATTAAGTCTAAGCGCAATTTCATGAAATATTGAAGAGTTTTTAACAGCCGTAGGTAATTTACAGGGAACTGGGAGTCATTAGAAGTTCAACCCAAAGCAAAAGGGCTGGATACTAGAGAAGCGCTTATTAAACTATATGAAGAAACTTATTCTGCCAACCTCATGCAATTGGTGATATATGGAAAAGGTTAAAAATTAACTGCAGCCTGCCTAGTGTTTTTATTTTGCTTTTTATTCTTGAACATGCATAACTTTTTGTCATTGAAATCTTCAGACAATCTTGATGCAATTCAAAGCCTTGTTGAGAACAATTTCCAAGGTATTCGAAGCAATGACAGAAAATGCATCTCTTTTCCTGGTCAGCCTTTAACATCTGAACACTTACAGGTATGCCTGGTTTGTTTCTTAATTAGAAATCCTGCAGAAAGATCAATGCATATGAATGAATGGAATTATACGTACCTTTTTAAGCAAGTTTTTCTTCATTCAATCATTCAGGTGATTTTCATTTATTTCAGATATTGGTGAAAGCTGTCCCAGTGGAGAAAGGCCACAAACTGAGAATTGTATGGCCAGTAACTCCGAGTATTCTACATTACAAGGAAGGGCCATGCTGGTATCTGGGTTATCTTATTGGTCATGAAGGAGAAGGATCTTTGTATTACGTCTTAAAAACATTGGGTGCGTTGATCTTGAGCATGTCGAGTCATCTAGACCACTAATGCTTTTGACATGATATGCCATATGCTCCTAGTTGCATCTACTTAATTTTGATTCTTTAATAATTTAAAAGGTATTTGTATCTTATTATGACTTCATTTGCACTAGGGCATGGATGATTATTTTTGTTAATAGACTATATGAGAATGCTTGCTGTCTTGATATGGGATTTATAATTGTATAGGCACAACTTTCTTGCTGGTTATTGAGTTTTTACCTTTTTATTTCTTTTGGAAAAATAATGAACCGGAGAAAATATTGCAGGCTGGGCTACAAGGTTGTATGCAGGTGAAGAGGAATGGAATCAAGAGTTTTCCTTCTTTAAAGTGACGATGGATCTTACTGATGATGGACATGGTTAGTTTGTCTCATATCACACACCAGTTTTGTTTGTGCTTTTAATTGCATAAGCTTTTCTAGTATTGATAGTATGTAATATTTTTGTCCATAACATTAAAATTTCTCCAGTTTTACATAAACTGAGGTTATTATATTCTTTTTGGCTTTATGCAGAACACATGCAGGATATAGTAGGACTGCTATTTAAATACATTTACGAATTACAGCACTCTGGTGTATTAAAATGGATATTTGACGAGGTATTGAATTATAACCGTACGTATATTAAAGCTCTTATGTGCATTATTATTTGGTGAAATAAGCAATTTTTAATAACTCTATTTTGTTTATGAAGCTTACTGGTATTTGTGAGACAAAATTCCATTATCAAGACAAAATCAATCCTCTTCACTATGCAATTCGCATTGCATCAAATATGAAGGTATAAATATTAATTTTCTATTTATGCTGGAAAGACTACCTTATTTTTCTTAAGTAAAGGTAGGCTAGTAGCTACTGACTTCTTCTACTATTTGTCAACTATAATAAATTGACGACTAGCGCCATGGCAGCCTCACATGTCACACGAGTCACACGACCAATACTTAAATTACTAATTATCAACCTCATAGATGGTTGGAAGAAAGTAACCTAGAAATGTGTTTTCTTGGGTTACTTTGTTATTGACGAGTGTGACACATAAGGTCAATGTCCAAGTTGCCATGTATCTGCAGATGTGTATTATGCATGTACTTCAACCTAGTTTCCCATCTCATGTTGTTATAAGTTTATGAAACCTGTCAATTGATGTTTTTTTGTTTTTTTTTGGGTCCAGTTGTATCCTCCAAAAGATTGGCTAGTGCAATCATCCATGCCTTCTGAATTCAGTCCAAGTACAATTCAATCGGTAATGGATCAGCTTTCTCCAAACAATGTGCGGTAAGTTCATTAGTGAACCTATTATCTAATCGAAAAACAATAAAATGTCTACTGCTGTAAATACTCTCCTTTATTCTTGGCACAGATCTTTATAGAAAATTTTATTTCATCCTGAATCTGTTGTTTGTTTGGCTCGCAAATATTCAGAGAGACTGGATTAGTTGAAAATAACAAAAAATCATATAAATCATTGTTATTATAGATACTGCTCAAAAACAAACAAATTAGTAATAACATGTCAAATGCCCATTCACAAGGACCAAAGGATTACCAACGATCCTGCATAATCTAATCTATAAGGTTCACTTTGTTTCTCATACTATATTTCTTAACATTTTATTTCTTAGCACTTCTGTTGTATGTCTTATTTGTTGGATGTTCTTAACATTTCATGATAGTACATCAAGCGAAAAAGGCAGTTCATTTATTCAAATGGTTGCTATGCCATTGTCATTCAGATTGGAACTAAGATTCATCTCCTTTTTATGGTTAAATTCTGGTTCTCACCATGTGCTGAATATTTTATTGTTTGATGTATGTATTTCCTAATAAGCTGTCTGTCCAACAGAATCTTTTGGGAATCTGAGAAATTTGAAGGGCAAACTGACATGGAGGAGCCGTGGTACAAAACTGCATATAGCATTGAAAAAATAGCTAGCTCCACAATTCAGGTTTGTTTGTGATAGTATCCACTTCAGTTTGATGATAAGAGGTGCAGAACTATTAACCGGATTTTGTTCTTTTTTTACCAAATTAAGTAAATTTCTTTCAATTTTCAAGTAATTTTCTCTAAGAAGAGAATGTGAGGATTCTGAGGAAGTTTCTGTTTGATTGAAGGACTGGATATCATCAGCCCCTAATGAAAATCTACATCTACCAGCACCTAATATGTTTGTCCCTACTGACTTATCACTCAAGCATGCACAAGAGAAGGTTTTATGGAATATTGTTATATTATTTTGTGACCTTTGTTTTCTTGTAAGTTTGTTTCTAATGCTTTTGACCTACGCAGGAGTTCAAATCTCCAGTGCTTTTAAGAAAGTCATCCTATTCATCACTATGGTATAAGCCTGATAAAATGTTTTCCACACCCAAGGCATACGTTAAGATAGATTTCAATTGCCCCCATGCTAAGAGTTCTCCTGAGGCTGAAGTTCTCACTACCATGTTCACTCGGTTGGTGAAAGATTACTTGAATGAACATGGTTAGTAGTTTGAGTTTCCTTGAACAAAAAGAAACCTTATATTTCTCATTTCAATTTTCTTTCTTTCTAATCAGAAACTAATCTTATTCCATAAACAAGCAGCAATTTTAAATGATTTTACTTTCTTTCTTAATTTTGGCCTTTTTTGGTTGATTAATCTGCTTTGGTATTTTGTTATTTTCTTGGTAATCACTAACATATTCTGCACATTTCAGCTTACAATGCACGAGTTGCTGGGCTATTTTATTCCATAAACACGGGAGATAGTGGTTTTCAGGTATGTTTAAACTTTGCTAATTGTGCCTAAAGTGGTTTAGTGTTGTTGGTCGATGGAACCATGAAGAGAGAAGTCATGCCACCTCTAGAGCTACTACTAGTAGTAGTACATCTTAAATTTAGAGATGAAAATACCGTTGGGATTGTTATATTTAATAAAACATTGCTAGAACCTGATATAATAGCTTAAACTTCTGAATTGAATGGTCACCTCTATAACTGAAAATTCTAGAGCTCAACTCTTGGCAATTATATATTATTTCCAAGTGCAATGCTTTAAGGGCACTAGGGATTCACATCAGGTCTCTGTTAGAAATTATATAACTATTTATTCGACACTCGCCTCAACTTTCGGGTTGGATATTTATTTCACAGCATCATCAAATTAAGTACTATTATGTGTATACTCATTCCACAAGCCAACTATATGCTGATGAATTGATGGACAGATAATTAAGTTTTAAACATGGGTGATTCAAATATTGCATCAATCAAGAGATTCATTCATTACAGTGTTAAATGCCTGGAAGCAGACTAGAAGTGCATGTTTATAAACCACAAGCCTTTTTTCTTTATTGATTTTCTTCTTTATAAGTTGAAGAAAGTTGTCTAATAGTTGTCTGCTCAGCTGGATGCTATATTATTGCATATTATCAACTGACTTGAATATTTCCTCTGCCTTTATAGATGACTCTGACTGGTTATAATCATAAATTAAGGATTCTACTGGAGACTGTGATTGAGAAAATCTCAAATTTTACTGTGAATCCTGACAGGTTTGCTGTGATTAAGGTAATATTATAAATATTTATTTTTGAATGATTTCAACTTTCTGTCTATGGTATTTGCTGTATTTGTCTTTTGAAAATCTTCAACCACGCTCAAGTGCTTTTTAGCTATGAAATTTTTTTCTCCTTTTTTAATGCACAGTGATATCAAATTTCAATTTAACTAAACATGCATGAGAAGTAACATCTCTAAAACATTATTTCTTCCTTCAGATCTAAAATTGGGGTCAGTCGTCCATGTTCTTGTCTTGTGATACCATGAAGTTAAAAGACTACTTTACTGAGCAATTAAAACATAATAAATGCAAAATTGCAGGCTTATTTTTCTTTTCTCTTTTCGCAATTGATTCTTTAAAGATTAATTTTTAATGAAAATGTCCACTTTATGACAGAACCAGACATGGAGCCTTTGGTGCTATATGTTCTTGGAAATGTGAGAGTATTTCTATCCCTCCATAATCCATTAAAGGATTCGAACTATACTATTTTGTATAGAAAAAGACTACAAATTGATAGTGCATCATCTGGATGAGCTCTTTCAAGTTAAGGAACTTCTTCTGAGAAGATCCTTAGCTAGAAAGTTAGCTCCTCACAGTTAGGTTTAATGGTAAAAATTTCTCAAGATTGTGTTTCTTCAACATTATGATATCAGAATCTTTTTACTTTAAGAGCAGAATAGAACTGTAGACAGTTTCATGGACACGGTATTGGATGTGGAAGTTTGAATGAGCATCTCAAGAAGTACAGTATTGACTATTTGGTTATAATTGATATCAGGAAATGTTATTAAAGGATTATGAAAATCGCAAGTTTGATCAACCCCGAGAACAAGCTATATACTATTGCTCATTAGTACTACAGGAACAAAAATGGCCTTGGATGGAAAAACTAGAAATTCTTCCTCATCTTGTGGCTGAAGATCTTGCAAAGTTCACTCCCATAATGCTCTCAAGTATCTTCCTGGAATGCTACATAGCAGGTATTTCGTCTTGTCGACTTACTACATCAAAAGTTCCACAACTCCTTATGTTATTGTCTTCGATTTACTGGTCAATTAACGTTTTTTTATTTTTCAGGTAATATTGAATGCAGAGAAGCCGAGTCAATAATTCATTATGTTGAAGATGTTTTCTTCAAGGGTCCAAACATTATAAGCCAACCTTTATTCCCATCCCAGCATTTGACTAATAGAGTTCTCAAACTCGAAAAGGATGTGAATCATTTCTACCCTATTAAAGGCTTAAATCCGAGCAATAAGAACTCTGCTCTATTGCACTATATTCAGGTAACTTTATTTTATAATTAACAGCATCTTCTGGTTTGTGTTGTTATTCTTCAAAGGATTTTTTGCTACCAAATTCTGTGCCAAAGCTCTGAGAATGTCAAAGCATAAAACTTACCCTTGTCTTCTTTTTGTTTTTCTGCTTCTTTGTTTCCTTTATCTATTCCTCTATTACTTCGGATAAAAAGGAAATTTTGGATTCCCATGAGGATCTAAATGTTTAAAGGATGCTAAGCCACTAGTTTTTGTGTGCAAGGTTGTCTCTCAAAATTTGTACAGATAACTTAGCAACCTAATTTAGTCCAAGCATAAACTTGAAATTCCAAGAAGAGAAGTACTACAATTCTGGCATATATGTTTTCTTGATAAATTATGTGCATGATTTTTCCATGAAATTATTCTTTGCAAAGATTTTGATGGAGTTTCTGAATTCATTTAACTGAAACTTGCAGGTGCATCAAGATGAATTTATGCTGAATGCGAAACTTCAGCTTTTTACTCTTATAGCAAAGCAAGCAACTTTTCATCAACTAAGAACAATCGAACAGCTCGGCTATATCACTATCCTTAGTCCGAGGTATAAGAGTTTCTGTCAGAAAGCATTACACTGTACTTGGAATATGGTCATATAATTAAAGGTATTAAACAATGCAGGAATGACTATGGTGTTCATGGAGTACAGTTTACTGTTCAATCTACTGTAAAGGTATGCAGCATTAGCAAACCTTTCCTATGATGTTTAGCTGTATATTATACTGATCTTAGTAATCTGGACAGGATCCCGCACATATTGATTTGAGAGTTGAGGCATTTCTCAAGATGTTCGAAAATAAAGTTTATGAGATGACCGATGATGAGTTTGAGGTTAGATTGGATTGCCATAGTCTGATAAGTATAACTTTAACCTATAATACCTGGCAATGGAAACGTAAATGTTGAAATGAGAAATGGTGATTTTACAAGAATAAGTAAAAAATATAAGATTTTGAAGTTTCAGAATTCTGGGGAAACTAAACTCCCGACAAATTTTTGTGCAACATAGACATTAACTGCTGTAAATTTTCTCTGCATATTTAAGTTTTGACATGCAAACATTTAGATATTACCTCACATAAACATGACTATTAACAGTATTCATGGTTTCAAGATCTTAATGCCTGGGTTGCTACTCCATATTTGTACTGAATAATAACCAAATGTAGAGTTTGGAGGAAGATATTGCTCATAGCTTCAACTCCCTCCAAAATGATTGATGAATCGGCTGTTTTACAGGACAATGTTAAGGCATTGATCGGTACGAAACTTGAGAAGCACAAGAATTTGTGGGAAGAGTCTGGTTTTTATTGGAATGAGATTTCTTCTGGTACTCTCAAATTTGACCGCAGAGAATGTGAGGTACAAATATTTTCTTATCACCTATATTGCACGTAAACTTATCGAGTCCATGTTTCGGCATTTCATTTGACATTTTCCTATTTTCAGTATTTCTATTTCCATACTGCATAGCTTATAAGTACCTTAATTATGGGAAACCGACATCTTTTAGTATTCAAAGAGCATGATTCAAGTTTTTCCTTACTAATGGCACTAAAACAGGTTGCAGCACTCAAGCAGCTTACGAAACAACAATTTGTAGATTTCTTTAATGAATTTTTAAGAATTGGTGCACCTCAGAAGAGGACACTGAGCATACGTGTTTATGGAAGCCTGCATTCACTTGAGTACACTACAGATCATACCAGTGAGCCAACTCAACCCGATTCGGCTCGAGTCGATGATATTTTTAGTTTCAGAAGATCACAGCCTCTTTACAGTTCATTTAAAGGAAGCATTGGTCATACAAAATTGTAAGGATCAAACCTTACAATTCTTCTAAACCAAAACCATTTATGAACTAACAATGTTTCTCTTTTTCAAGTAAATAAATTGTTGAAGTGAGTGTATCATGAGGAAATCAAGAGTTATTGAATTGATTGTCAGGAATAAAAGTGATGTTTTCTTTTGTTGAACAAAATAATGAATTGTATATTCTAAATTGCGATGATTAGTCTCATATTTGGATGTTCTTTGAGGTGGGATGTATTTATAAGTTCATAGGAGTATAATTTATAAGTTGATTAATGCAATTTAATTTAATATTCTTTATTATTTTACTATATTGTGAGATGTGGAAAGACGAGATTGTTAGATTTTATTAATATATTTTAACTCTATATTTTTTAAAAAATTATAATAAATAAAATAAATATATATACATATATATATATGGATGAGTATTTATAGAAACTAGTTTCGCATTACGTGCTATGCACGTGGCTCGTAACATAATTAACTTAATTTTATTAATAATATCTTTAAAAATAATAAGATAGAAATTTAAATAATAATATATTGACCAAATACAATATTTTAATTTTGTAGTTCAGTTAAACTAAAAGATAGATATTCCTACTAATTTGGAGACAATTTAGTTATTTTTTACATACTAAAAACTAAATTGGAGATAATTTAGTTATCTATTCTAATTAGAACTTTAATTACAATAGTGATTAATTAAATAACTAATTAGTTAATGATTATAAAACCTTTATTTAGTAGTAAACTGAAAATGATTATTAAGTAAATTTGCCTATCCCCAATCCGTGCTTTTATATATAGTATAGATATAGATTTAATATCAAACCATAATTTAAGAATAAAATAAAAGTCAAATCATATTAAATTTTGATTTGGCAAATCAATATTTAGTTATTTACTATGTCTCTGTTTAATTTGGTTTATTTTGCTTAATATGATACTCCCAATGTCTCATTTTAATTGAGAAAATTTTCATTGCACATTGTTTAAATTTTTTGTAGTAACTTTATTTTTATATCCTCATATTACATTAAATGCTTCACTACTTTTTAGAGAAATGCTTTTGAAATGCATTCATTGATGAGGGTAAAAGAAGAAAACCAGTGTGAAAAATATTTTATAAATAGAAATTTTCAAATAGAATGAGACACTCAAAATAGAAAATTTGGTCAATTAGAATGGGACGGAGGTAGTACTTAGCACATGCGCGCATATATATAAAAAAAACGGTTAGCGCAGTTTTTAAAACTCCAAAATTAAAATCTAAACCATTAATTATAAAAGTAAAAATTAAAACGTAAATCTAATTTTTTAGACCGATTAATCATATTCTTTTTAGTTTAATTTTACGGTTTCGGTTTAGTTAATTGGTTTGACCAATTTTTTTGTCCACCCCTTACCACGTGTTGAGCGCGGTTCACTATCGCCGACTGGACACATTTTCAGCAAAATTCTAGCAATCGATCGTCAAACTCTTGCAGTGTGTTTTTAATATTTTTAGGTCTTTTTGGTGTTTTCTAAATGCAGTATTTTTATAAATAAAGATTAAAAAGGTATTTTTTGAACGGTTAAGTATGAAGTGTAATTTTTAAAAGATTATAATACTTTTGCAAAATAAATTTAAAAAAATGGTGAACGATGAACTTTCCTCATAAAAATAAAAATTTAATCTCTATGTAAAATGTTTGTTCTTAGTCAATTATATTTTCATAAGAATTAAAAAATATAATTAAAATATAGTTAAATTATTATAATGTACTTGACTTATATTAATTTTTTTAGAAATCAATTATTATGGACTAGTAATTTGAACAACAAAAGCCACTCTATTTAATTAAGGGTTAAATGCAAATTCATACACCAACTTTGACCTAATTTGCAATTACAACATAAACTTTGAAACTTGGCAATATCAGTAACCAACTTTACACTTTTGGCAAATCGATACACCAAACTCAAAAAACACTAACGTGGACATTGTAATAAGCCGTCATTTGTCGTTTTATGATTGGTCGGTGTACCAATTTGCCAACAAATGAAAGTTGGTTACCGACATTGCCAAGTTTAAAAGTTTATGTTACAATTGCAAATTAGGTCAAAGTTGGTGTATGAATTTGCATTTAACCCTTTAATTAATAATTTATTTTAATAATTTTACCAATAACTAACATTATTTATAATTTTTATTTTTATTTTTGTGAGATATTAACTCCTTTCTTTCCTTTTAAAAAGGTCACATGACTTTTACAAACAAAATAAAAATTATTAATTATTATTGTTTTTTTATTTTACTCGTATTAATAATGGTCTTTTATTTTGAACATATTACTTTAACATTTTTCACATTTATCATAAGTCGCAGTTTGGTAACTCTTATTTGAAAATTAAGATACCTCACTTTCAATTTCGTCAACAACTAGGGGCTTTTGTCAGTTACATTAATAATTCATATTCACTTTTAAAGGATTTGTCACCTCATTTTTAATTATGTTAACGATTTGATACCTCACTTTTAATTATGTTAACGATTTGATACCTCACTTTTAATTATGTTAACGATTTGATACCTCACTTTCAATTATGTAACCGATAGTACTTTATTTTCAAACGATTTGATGCCTCGCATGTAATTCCGTTAACAATTTGGTACTTATATCTGACAGAAGGTTGTAAGTGTTTGCAAAATTAAAACTGAGGTACAAAATTGTTTGATTTTTTAAAAAAAGCTACTATACTATGAATTATGACATACGTAGATAATTTGCTTTAGAATTTCTATATAGAGTAGTTATAAACGAAGGATCAGTTCACCCCCTCAACTTGCGTTAAAATTTTAAAAAGGTCAAAAGTAGCAAACTCGTATCACTTATACCGTAAATTTGTCAAAACCGCATCAAAAAAACCCTTTTACTGACGTGACATCTTAACAGGAGAGTGAGTTTTATAAAAATTATAATTAAATATTAATTAATTCTAATTAAATTCTAATTCAAACAATAAATTAGCGAGTTTTTTTTTAAAAAAAAATCGACCTTCCTTTCTTCAACAGGTTGATAAAGAAAAAAAAATTCAGCCAATTTGTTGTGTTGAGAACAGACCCGGATGGGTCTGTTCTCCAAAAACACGAAAAACAGACCCATCAACAGGTCTATTCAACGAGGAGCAGATCTGCTCCTCCATGCTCCTCGCGTGAGGAGCAAATCGCTCCTCAGGCGAGGAACAAGCGAGGAGGACGAGACCTTAAAAAAATACAAAAAAATCCTTTATTTCTTTTAGTAAATATTAATTTGATATATAAAGTTTTAAAATTAAAATGATTAATTTTTTTAATTATTATGTGTTATTTTAAAAAAATTAAAAAATACTTATGACCATTTTATATTTTTTACCATCAAAAATCAGTTTGTTTAAAAAAAACCATTATCACATATCGGAGAGTGGGTCTCACTATCTATGACAAGAGGGAGAAGGGGGATTTTGACCTTATTTTGACAAATTAAGGGTAAAAGTGATTTTGATTTGCTGTTTTTTTATTATTTTTGAAATTTTAATATAAGTTGAGGGGGTAAACTGATTCTCCATTCTAGTAACAATAATCAATTTTTGAGAAAAAAGAAGAAAAAAAAAATATGTAAAATGGCATATAAATCATACTAGTATAGACTTTGTAGATAGACATGCCAAGACGAGATATGTGTACATTCTTAAATGAGACGAGTAATTGTTTTTGAACGAATGGTCAATACGATTCTTGAATTTGTAACACATAATCATTTAACCTAATTTTAATTTGTTTGAGCAACTAATTCCAATTTTTTTTACTTTTAGATCAAAATTGCCTCATAACTGTACTTTTAAAACGCGTAAAATACAAATTAAAGGTGAGAAATGCGAAAAAAAATTTAGAAAGTTCAATGATTGTTGCGATAACATTATTGCAATGATAATGAAATTTAAGTAAGGCTTCGGATTCGAGTCTTGTGAATGTAGAAAATATCTGCTGGCAGACTCACCCACCATGCCAGATATTTGCCGAGTCGGATCCGGATTAGTTAGGGTAAAGTTTTGAAAACCAGATGGACAAACAAAAAAATATAATTATCCTAAATTTATTTTTTATAATAAAAATATAAATTATAAAGTAATTTGACCAAAAATGAATAGTTTTGAAATTAGTTACTCCAACAACTTTAAATTAGGTTAAATGATCCCATGTTACAAATTCGGGGGCGCGTAGACCCTTTGTTCAATTGTTTTTGCTTTCTATATAAAAGGTATACCAGCTGTTCCGGTGACAGGTTACTCATCCAAAGGCGACAGTTACTTTCGTGAGCATCAATGGTGTAAGACGTCCTCGGCACCAATGTGGCTACAACACTGAAAACATGACCCGAAACTGAATCTTATTAAAAATGAAGAGATTAACAATAACAACAGAGACGAAGAGCAGGAAAAGAAAAAGGTCTACAAAAAAAATGGCGGTAGGCAAAGAAATGGAGATATTGAAGCCAAGAACCGACGACAGAGACTACAGAAGAGTCGTTCTCAAGAATTCACTTCAAGTTCTTTTAATCAGCGATCCTCAAACCGATAAGGCAAATCAATTTTTTTCTTATCAAATTCTGAAAATTTTGTACAAATTTAATAATTGAATCAGTTTGAAAATTAATAATTATTCCAAAATTTTACTCTGTTCAGTGTTCTGCTTGTATGAATGTCAACGTCGGTTCCTATAGTGATCCTGCTGGTCTGGAAGGGCTCGCTCATTTTCTCGGTATTTTTCTCTAATTTTTTCTTTAATGTTATTGTTTTTAATGTGGATTGTCTAATTTTTTTTATTGTTATTGCAGAACATATGTTGTTTTATGCTAGTGAGAAGTATCCATTGGAGGACAGTTACTCCAAGTATATTACTGAGGTAATTTCTTAACTGTTTTTAATTTTCTGTCTTGTGCAATTTGACTGTGAAGATGTTCTGAGAGTGATATAACAAGAAATTATTATCAAAATTTATATGTATGCTGACGAAACGAAATGTTAATTTATCTCAATGATTCGAAATGATGAGCGTTCAGATTGACTTAATGCATTCTGGATTATCTAGCTGCCTTAATTGTTACTGAAGCTGTTTGCTGATTAGATTTGTTAAGCTAAGAATGACTGAAATGGCAATCTGACTGAACTCTTGCTAAATTTTCTTTTGCTTTTTACGATGGTGCATTAATTGCTAATGAAAATACCACTTAAAACTTTTGCTTCACCTTGGTGATGTTAATACATGAATGCGCCACTCCTTATTCACTATTTCACCCCATTTGCATGTAGAAGCCTCTTTTTAAGTCTTTACTAGATTACTATGTTCCCCTTTCGATCAAGTAGGTATCTAGGGGTAAAAAAATTATGCGGTTAGTGAACTGTAGCTTTTTATAATGGTTACCATCTTTTCATTTGTTATGTTTTGGTAACTAAACTTTTAGTTTTACATCAATGGGAGGTCACCATTGCAATTCAAGCTAAAAATTACTTATGTAGTAACAAACACGTTGAATGATCACATGAATTTCCGTTTCTGTATAAGCAATTTTTAACTGAATTGCTTTAGTAACCTCCTTGATGTAAAAATGAAATTTCAGTTTCCAAAATACTCATTTTGTCCCATTCTAACTGGTAAAAATCTTTATGCACATTGTATAAGATAATCCTTAAATATAGTATAATTTTATTTTTATATCCGCTTCTCACATTAAATACTTCACATTTTACTAAAAAGTTCATTTAAAATATTAAAGATTAAAGAGGGTAAAAAAGGAAGAATAAAAAATATAATATAAATGGAAATTACCAATTAGAATGGGACATTTAGAAAATGATTTTTTTCTAATGGGACAAAACAAGTATGACAAATGAAACAATGGTAATTGGTCTACTAAAAAACTATTGTTTAGTAACCGTAATTTTTTTAACCTAGGTATCTAGTAATATTGTGGTATACAAAAATTCTTTTTTGAGGATCTGAAACCCTCCAATGATTTTTTATGGCCTTTCCGGTGTGCAATTGTTGCTTTCCTACTTTACCCTTCTAGATTTTCTCTTCTTTCAAGCTATATGCTTTTTTGGTTATGATCTACTCTTTCTAGTACACTACATTTGTTCTTCTGGTACATGACATTGTACATTTCTAGTAGATGAAATTTTACACAGGTTGAATTTAACTGAAACTTGAACCATAGGTCTTGTTCTTGTGATAGTGTTAATCTAGTCAAATTTATTACTAAAGATAATTAAATTGAGAATTGTGATCTCAAGTGTGAATTACACACTAAGACTTGGTAGGTCTTGCCCTGATCATAAGGTCATTCTTATATATAATTATTTCTATCTGTTTTTTAGTTTGCTCCGTATTTCAGCTTTTTGTGGTTGAACTGGTTGTGTAGACTTTAACTAGATTTGAGAACACTTGATGCACTTATTCTTTCTTGTTCCTTAATGCACTTATTCTGTCTTGTTCCTTAATGTACTCATCTTTACAGTCAAAAGATGCACATATTTGCGCCCATCTTTCCCTTGGCAAGAAGATTGTCCTTCTTATAGATCATTGTTTTTTACTTATATTTGGTAAACTGCATTTTCCATGTATTTTTCTACCTGATGCTTAGCATGGAGGCAGAACTAATGCTTATACAACTTCTGAGCACACCCATTATTTCTTTGATGTCAACGCTGATAGTTTTGAAGATGCCTTGGACAGGTAAACTGGCTTTCTCTCTTGGATATTGTGCTATTCTCATCAGCATTTATATAAAATTGATAGACGGATTCATTTGCATTTGATGTATTGCTCAGATTTGCGCAGTTCTTCATTAAACCATTAATGTCAGCTGATGCAACCATGAGAGAAATTAAGGCTGTTGATTCTGGTTAGCTTTTCACTTAGTAGTCTCTCTCCCTCTCTCTCATTCACCCTCTCTCTGCAGTCTTGGTAAACTTTCTATAATTCATTAGTTTATATTAGGGTCCATAACAACGCATCCTTGTCTTTTTTCTTCTTTATACAGAGAATCAAAAAAACTTGTTGTCTGACTCTTGGAGAATGAACCAGGTAGGAATTATCATCCTAACTACCTTAGGTTTGATCAAAATATCGTAATTTCCAAAGCGAAGCCCAGTTTGCACGTTTTTTCGGAAATTGTTTTTTAATTTTTGAAGTTTCTTTTAGTTTTTCTGAAAATGAATCTCGGAAGAAGCTTGATTATCTTGATTCTTTGATTATTTGGTTGGTTTTTGGAATAAACAAAAAGAAAATTGAAAACCAAAAGCTGATTTGGAACATGAGCCTAAATGGTCTATAAATTTATTTGAACAGTGAAAAAGTTGAGCATATGCTTGAGGAATACTGTGTAGTCTTGACTTAAATGTACTTCAAACTAACTTATTTTGGGAACTGTGTTGCTCTATGCAGCTTCAGAAACATCTAAGTGATGAAGGCCACCCATTTCATAAATTCAGTACAGGTAAGCTACAATGAGATGCATTTGTCTTGATTGCGTTTTGCACATGGGTATATAATTTTTGCCACTTTGTTTTTTCCCTTTGTTTTACTTAGCAAAAATCCATCTTTTCAATTAAAGGACTTTTATTTTGCACCAGAAAGTGATTGACTTGTAATCAGGCATGCTCTAGTACCATTTACTCTGACCTGCCATTTCTTATTAAGTTGTGATTATCCAATATCTAAATGCTTGATTAGTCACCCTTGTCAACCTTTGTTGGTTGAATTCTGTCAAGATGATTATATTAATGACATGAATAGCCAAGAAAATAGAAGAAATGAGATGAGAAAATAGAAGAAAAGAGAAAGATAAGAGAAGCGTAGAAAAAATAGAATTTAAAATGAAATAACATCCCAACAATATTTTTGTGCTAACCACTAATTGCGCATTTATTTCTAGAATCCTCTTGAATATTCTATTCCTCCTACACCCATTCTTTCCTCATCATGGTACTTTTTTTTTTTGGCAAAGCAGCAATTGTATTAATTTCGGTAAATAGAAGTACATAATGTTTGTGAGAACTAGATAACAAATATTACAATAATAACTCCTAAAAAGGAGGCTTTAAGGACTTTTTAGCCACTTCATGGGCCATCCAAGTACACATTCGCTTAACATATGCAAAGTAAGCGAACGGTATAAAATTATGACTTCTATTATTGATGGAATATCTTTCTCGACTTATTCCAGTGTCTTCGCAACTTCGGGTGATATTATTCCTGAAAGATAATAAAAACTACAATAAGTAATAAAACTCAAAATTTGCATACAAATCATACCAATAAGTGTTACTATTTTATAATTGCATCAAAACTTATCTTGAATATTGCAGTAGAGGCCTTCATCGACGTACTTTAACCTCACACGGAGTACAATATCCTCACAAGGAGTATGAAACCTCACAAGTAGTACTTTAACCTCACAAAGAGTACTTTGACCTCACAATGAGTATTTTAACTTCACAAATTGATATGACAAATTTTATGTATAATTAATGAAATCTAAATAGAGTAAAAAATAATATATAAGTATACAAATATTTTTAAAAAATATATGGACAATTTGATAATTTTCAGATTTTTTTTAAAAACAAAAAAAACTGCCACCATTAGAAACTGCCGCCATCAAGAATTTGATTATATGAAATGAATATATAACCAAAGTATTGAATATATTATGGATAATATAACGGCGGAGGAAGACAACAAATCTCTTTTTTGTTAATAATTCACGGTGGTTCAACATTCATAAACATACTAACTAACTAGTAAAATATCTCACAAATTTGAGAAAGAAGAAGAAATTATCATGAATCTATTTGAGAGAATATATTAAGTAAGAAATTACCTTCTTATTTTCTGCCACTGTACCAAAAATAAACAAAAGTGCATCCAAAATTGCAATGATCAATTAATAAAATTGCACCACACCTTAGACAATAAATAGAAACTGCTATCGATAAAATCATCGTGAATTGAAGAACAGAGGTTGTTGAAACGGCCGCTAGAGTAAGAATTATGGCGGTTACCGGTAATCCCATGTGACCGAAAATGCTGTTGTTGAACTCTAACCTCTAACCTTTTACTGCCGCACGCTATCCATCGCTGCCGCTGCTAAATATTCATAGATGCCGCTCATAGAAATAATAAGTTTCAACAAACTTGCAGAGGGCAATAGGCTCCAATTGGGATTCTGTTTCCATTTTGACAGTTATGGTTTTTGTTTGGGAGAGTGTGAAATAGGTATCACAGTTAATTAAAAAGTAAAAAAAAGAAAATTCAGTTCAGTGGGTCAAGAGAGGTAATGGGGTGAATCGGGTTTCAAAATCTCCAGCGAAATTACTGGATGTCTCGCCGGCCGGTGGGGGAATGGTGTATTAAATTAACAAATAAATTAGTGAAGAATAAAAACCAGTATTAGGAAGGAAAATTAACAATTAATCAGTATTACGAACAAAAACCAGTATTAAATTAACAATTTAGGAAGTTAAAATGTCAAAAATATGGTGCAAGATCACTAACCCATTATCTCCGGATTCCTCGCATAGCAGTTATCTAATTCATTCTTTGTGTACGATGGATGTCTCTGCTGAATCTTCTAGATAGAGAACGTGGGTCTTGGTAGTGGCAATCTTGAGTCTCCGATTCCGGCAGGCAAATGATACCAGAGAGATAACCGTCTCCGATCGCATTTTCTCCTTTGGTTTGCTTTTTGGGGGGAAATAGATATGATTAATAAATTATTGAATTGGAATGTTTGATCAAAGCAAAGAGAATTTGAAGATGAAGATTTAAGTAAATCAATTTAATAGAAAAACGTGAAATAATCAAAATCATGTTTTGCAGGTCTATCAAAAAGTTTGAGTTTTTGGGTAAATTGGTTATTTGACATAATATCAGAATTTCTATGATTGAAAGGTTCAAAATTCAATACTTAGCAACCCCATTTGCTTAATTAAAATATTTATGGGTCTGTGTGTTTGTTTGTTTGATGATGTTTCAAGCTCAATGAGCATTAGCATGAGGGGGTGTTTAAGATAATACTATTGTTAGAATCCTCACCCAACAACTTAATTTTCGGGTGAATTGGTTATTTGACAGTTTCAGAACCAAAGTTTGCTCGTGTGCTGGAATACTGAAGCATATATATGAATGACTTTTATGTTTTTACTTTAAATTTTGAGGAACAACTGCTGCTGATCTAGAATGCCTATGATGGCCACCATAAATTTCTTATTATTTATTGATGTGCTGTATTCTTAATGTATAGGGAATTGGGAGACTCTGAATGTTCGGCCAAAAGCTAAAGGAATGGATACAAGACATGAACTGATTAAATTTTATGAAGAAAATTATTCGGCGAACCGTATGCATCTTGTGATATATGCCAAGGGTTAGTATTTGTGCTATTGTTCCTGTATTTGTAGCTTGATGCTTACATAATATGATATGATTTCTTTCCGTTCTAAATATACAGAAAGCCTTGATAAAATTCAAAGCCTTGTCGACCACAAGTTCCAGCAAATTAGAAATAAAGATAGAAGCTGTTTGTCTTTTCCTGGACAGCCTTGCAAATCCGAACACTTGCAGGTATGCATATTGCTGCGCTAAATATAACACTTAGCCTTTTGGGCATATTGAATGTTTTCTTTTGATGGAATGAAATGCTTGTGGGTGAAAGTAATAGAATTTTGAAATAACTATATTTCTTTTGCTTCAGATTCTTGTAAAAACTGTCCCAATAAAGCAAGGTCACAGATTGAAAATCACATGGCCAATAACTCCAGAAATTCTTCACTATAAGGAAGGGCCGTGCAGGTATCTTAGCCATCTTATTGGTCATGAAGGAGAAGGATCTTTGTTTTATGTCTTGAAAACTTTGGGTGCGTTTTGCTCATACTTTATGTGTTTCTGGCTTTGTTGACTTTACATTCTTCAATGTTGAACTATCGCACTTATGTGATTCTTTTTTCCCCCACATGATCTACTCATGGAATCCTAAGTGATTAGCGGATTTGTTTGCAAATTGAATGATAATTACTTTGTTATACATAGATGGAACTGGAGCTGATATAATCTCCGCTATTCTTTGAGCCATAATTTCTAAAATTATACCTGATATTGGAGAGCATGCATGCCTTTCTCTCTTCCTGTTGTTGGGGACTGCTCTTACAGTTTTCATCACAAGTGACATTTCTTATAGGCTTCTTTAATTCTAAAATTGATGCATCAGAGATTCAGAGTGATTATTGATGAGAAAGCTTGTTATGAAAATGGATACCTTAATATCTTGAAGCAAACCCCACTACCTGACAAATAAATGTGTCGATTAGATAATATGGACAGGTGTAAATGGCATCGTTTTTATGATCGAATACTTTTGCATATGATGTACCTGATTTCTCGTCTTTAATATAGCCAAAAAGGAGAGTGAAAATAAGAATATCTGCAAAAGGAAAAATTATTGCATGCAACCGTTGTGCCATGCCATTCGTGCAACAAACCAATGGTGCGTTAGCCATGTAAAAAATTAATAATTAAAAGATTCTCTATCGCAAATGCTCATTGGCTTGTTGTAAATATGACATGGCACAACCAATGCATGAGATAAACACTCCTGCAAAATGTTGATGTTATATCTTTTTGAGGAGAATAAAATTACTGAGCCTTATAGTTAATAATGATATTTATGTAAGGGGAATGCGTTTACTAAGCCTTGTGGTAATTGAATAAAGTACAAAGTTCCTAGGAAGCAATAACATTTACATATTTTTCTTTCATCTGTTTTCCCTTTCCCTCACTCTTTATTTTTCTCTCTTGGCTGAATCAGTCCCAACTTTTTATCTGGTTTTATCACTTCAATAATTGCAGGATGGGCTACTGGTTTGGGTGCTGGTGAAGGTGAATGGTCGACAGAATTTTCTTTTTTCGACGTGTCAGTAGATCTAACAGATGCTGGACATGGTTGGTCTAGTGTTCCATTCCTCAGTTCTATCTGTTTTGTTTGCAAGAATTGGCCTTACTTTTTGATAGACCTGCAAAACATGGTTTTAGTTTATTACTCTGTAATTGAAGCTGATTAGTTTCCTGGGAAGTTAATTATAAATCATTCAATGCAGAGCACGTACAGGATATCATAGGGCTTCTATTCAAATACATTCAGCTCTTGCAGAAATCTGGTGTTTGCAAATGGATATTTGATGAGGTATGAGAATGCATTATCCATCATAATATGACGATCTCAAATACTAGAATTTGTAGAACTCATTTGGCCTCAAATGTTGTCTCATAATTTTTGTTGTTCTCCACATCCAATAATGGTCTGCTAACCTAAAATTTACTTTCCAGAGCTTTTGGCATGTTTCTTTCTTCCTTTTACATTCACTATCTTCATTTTTCTTGGGGTTCTGAAATGTTTTATCATTTTGGATGAAGCTTGCTGCTGTTTGCGAGACAAAATTTCATTATCAGGACAAAACTCCTCCAATTGATTACGTGGTCAAAATTGCATCTGATATGGATGTAAGTTGTTCCTTATCCTCATTTTTTTCCATTTTGTATATGTGCTGCTTCTTGAACTTCTGTACTTTGTTTCTTTGGGTCAATGCATTGTTAGCTGCAGATACTCAAAATATTATTGTGCCACAAGCTGCTAATAATGCTGAAGTATAAATGTACTGGTATATTAATTAAGTGATAAAAAGTACTGCCCATTAATATACTTTCGTTGGATGCTTCATCAGTTGGAAGAGTTTTTTATGTTATGAGGTGACTTGCTTTGAGGATATAGGGAAGATGGTAAAATTAGGGCGAGAAAACAGTCTGGTCAGTTTTGATCTAATAAAAACTTAACTAATGAACCTTGAAAAAGCAAAGACGAACCGAACCGAATTTACTGGTCAAACCAACTGACTTAGTTTTGAATTGTGATTTTTTTAGGTGAAATAATTATTATTTTTACTTTATCAAAAAGAGTTTCTCTAATAAAAAGCTCATATTCTACAAAAATGATACTCCCTTTGTCCCATTATAATTGAAAAAAGTCTCTTTTAGATGTCCGATTCTAATTTTTAATTTCCACTTATGTAATATTTTTAACTACATTCATCTCTATTTACCCTCTGTTAATATTAGATTTAAGATGAGCTTTTTAGTGAAGTGTGAAGCATTTATTATTATTGAAGGATATAAAAGTAAAATTAGACTTCATTTAACTAGTTATCTTAAACTATATGTACAAAGATTCTTCACAATATTATGGTTTGTTTGTTTATGCGTTAAATTACAAAAATCTTCATGAGAACATTAAATTTTAGGAAATTGGAACTATTTCCGGTACAGAATGATCACAGATCACTATAAAACCAACTTATAGTTTTGTTGTTCTTTTTCCAGATATATCCTCCTAAAGATTGGCTGGTCGGATCATCCTTGCCTTCTGTTTTCAGTCCAAATATAATTCAAATGGTACTGGATCAGCTATCACCAAAAAATGTTAGGTAAGTGTATAATTGCTGAAAGAAGGTACAAACTTGTTGCAGTGAAAATGAGTATCTTTATGCTAATTATTATAATTCTTCCTTACGTATCTGATTAAATGTTTAACATCTTTTTATCTGTTCCTTGTTTGTTTAAATTTCTACATAGAAAGGTACCATTCAAAAGTTTCTGAACCAGAAAAAAACCTGGAAGAGTGTAAATTCTGGCTTGCATCTATTAAAGATAACAACACTGTAATACCAAATTTTTGGTTTTATTCTTTTCAGCTCTTAGATTAAGGAAGTCTAACTGTAATATGCCAACCTTGGCCGTATAAGCCTGCCCTAGTCCAGCAAGTGGATGGTCCTGGTGGAACTGAACCTGGGTGATATAGCTGGCCACAGCTCACAAACCAACCCAAACCGCCGGCTCATGGTTCATAGAAATCTCGAACCGCCCCTTGTCCTGTTCGGGCCAGTTCACGGTTCCGGCCTGTTTGACAAAAAATTAAATTAAATATAAATTTAAAATAATATTAAAATTAAAATTAAATATGTAAAGCTAATCCAACAATGGATAATAAAAAATAAATAATTGATTAAATATAACATTAAGTACGAAATTAATATCATTCAATTAAATACAGATGTGATTGATATCATCATTGATTTAGAGATAAGATAATCAAGCAATATAAAAGAATAAATAAATATTTGACTAATGTATAAAAGGAAAAATAAATTAAACACAACACAATTAATTATGATATAATTTATATTGTTAATGAATTAGATCTAATTACATAATAGAAAAAGAATGATAAATATGTGACTAATATTTAAAAGGAAAAATAATTTTTAATAATTAATTGTATATATGTATTTATAGTGTAGAATATATTAAAAATAAATATGGTAGGATATATTATTAATTAATTATATTTATAGTAGTCTAGTCAATATTAAAAATTAATTAAGACAAAACAGGTTGGAACTGGAACTGTCTAAAGTTGGAACCGGCCTGGAAGCAACCTTCCCACGGTTCCGGGCTGGTGTTAGTCTGGTTCCGGGTTTGACCGAGCCGGTTCACAGGCCAAACTGGCCCATGCAGGAGAAAATTTCTCCTTTTACTCGTGACAATCCATGTGGTGAAATGAAATGTTAGAAAATCACTGAATGCAAGTTACAAAGTGCAGCTTGATATGATATTATATCATTTACTAAGTAAATCATTGAATGCAAGTTAAAAAGTGCCATTTGTAACAACTGTAACTGATTTGAGTTCATATTATCCAATGTTTCTTTTTCCTTTCCTTCAAAAAGAAAAAGAATAGCCAACTAGTTGCTTCTATGCTCCCTTCTATGTGGTTGCTACTGCGAAGATCTCAGAGTAATAAAATCAAAATACAACCTAATAAAATCGGAAATGATTAAAGTTAATAACTTTTGGTACTTCTCAAGATATTTGCTGAAGCCACAAACAAACGGGACTAGTGTTATAGAAAAAATGTTAATGTTATTGCACCTATCATTTCAAATCAATCAATATCAAAATTTATATACATAGTCTGTTACTGCCTTACTTTCGTGCCTTGCAGCTTCATATGATATTATTCAATTCATTAGCACCTCTATCTCAACTAATTGTCTTAGAACTTTTAATTTAGAAGCTTAATGAGGAGAAAATTGGTTATTGTTAATTTAACTAGAGGAATGAATAATTGAAGTCAAATAGGATCATTCTATCTTGAATGTGTTACATATAGGATATAGCGTACAGTTGTTTACTGGTAATTTATGTTAGTTTGTATCTTTGCATTACACTGCCATCGCCAATCACTTGCAACTTTGGACTCTGCTATAATGCTCTAGTTTATTACCTGATAATCTTTGTTCTGCAGGATCTTTTGGGAGTCAAAGATTTTCGAAGGACAAACTGAAAATGTAGAGCCATGGTATGGAACTGCTTATAGCATTGAGAAAATCACAAGCTCTTTGATTCAGGTTAGTGGTTGCTTGTTGTATGTGATGTCATATAACACAATGATAACAAGGTCATAACTCATAACTAGCATCATAAGAACATAAATTGCTTCTTTATTATTATCTTATAGAACTATACTTTTCATATTTAATGTCCTGTTTTGTGTTAAAGAATGATAACTTTGTGTAATTCCAGGAATGGATGCTATATGCTCCAAATGAAAATCTGCATCTACCAGCACCTAATGTCTTCATCCCTACTGACTTATCACTAAAGAATGCTCAAGAGAAGGTTCAATAAGATACTGATATAATTCCGCCTGTTCATTTTATTGATTATTTTACTTCTACCAGTTATTGATCCCATGGACCTGTGAAGCAGGTCAAATATCCGGTGCTTTTAAGAAAGTCATCCTATTCATCTTTATGGTACAAGCCTGACACAATGTTCAATATACCCAAGTCATATGTGAAGATAGATTTTAGCTGCCCCCACGCTGGAAGCTCTCCAGAGGCTGAAGTTCTTACCAATATATTTACACGGCTGTTAATGGATTATCTGAATGAATATGGTGAGTTGAAGTAATTTAAGTTTACATCAATGGATTTGTTTCCTCTTGCATTTATTTGTTTTAGTTCATTTTACTAAACTGGAGTCTCTATCTGATGGATGAGCACTGCCCATATAATAGAAATGGCCTCTCTCCCCTTTCCTCAAGTGCATTTTGTATTATTTCTCTTAGGCAGGCAGTGAGCTCAAATGCTTAATTATTTCTGTGTTACAGCTTATTATGCGCAAGTTGCTGGTCTGTATTATGGCATTACCCACATCGACAGTGGTTTTCAGGTAATCATCTATTTCTGTTTGATTATGTGCAATATTCTGGACTTATTAGAGAAGAAGTGTGCGCAAAATTAGTGAGGACTGAATATGATTTGGTCCTTGGTCTTCATAGCCATACAAATTGTATGGTGTGTGGCAGTTGTTTTGCTTTTAAAATTATTCATCTGGTGCTTGCGGGTCTGGGATTACACTCTTGGGAGACTGTTGATTCTTGCATGTGTTAATGTGACGTTCTTCTCTTTCTTATTTAGGTGACTCTGGTTGGTTACAATCACAAACTGAGGATCTTATTGGAAACCGTTATTGAAAAGATTGCAAAATTTAGAGTCAATCCCGACAGGTTTTCTGTGATAAAGGTACTGTTGCTCCGCATTTATGTAAAGCTTCCACTAAATTATTGCTTTATTTTCTTGTATTCCTTTTTAATCATTGTCAAGTTGGTGACGATCTACAGTGGTCCAAAGGCTGTTTGTTTTTGCAATTTTCTTTTCCAGTAGTAAACTTGCTCTTGTAATAAGACGATACCAAGATTTATGAACAATTTTTCGTGTCGTCCAGACGTCCACCACCATAAACAACCTATTAGTGCTACTGCTGCTCCTGCTATCATGAACTGCATTTTTCAATCTTTTGTTCCACTGCTCGAAAAGGAATCACAGTTTCTCTTCTATATTTTGTATTGATGAACCAACAAATCCCTGCATTTATTTATATTCTCTGCTATTTTGAGTACTCTTCCGGCAGGCTTGTCTAGAGTATCTAGAGTTTATCCTAGTTTAAGGAATTTTTGCTGTTCTTTGCATGTAATCAGATAGTTAGTTCTTTCCTAAAATAATAAATTTGAATTGCAATCCGACTTCCCTATTGTTGACTGTAGTTCATAGTGGATACAAGTTAACTAAGACATGTATAGATGAAGTCACAAACACCAGGGAAAAGCTTCTGAAAGATTCCTAACCAAATTCGATCAAGAGTATGGCCAGTTTCCAAGTCCACTATATATTTTTCTTATCATCTGTTATAATGTAATTATTTTTTACCCTTTTCTTGTTCTTTACCTTGTTTCTCTGAAAGCTATTAAAGATAGTTATTACATCACATGTGAATCTAAAATGGGGTTCAACTCCTAAAAACTTCACAATTTTGAGAAATGCATTAAAAGAAGGAATTTGGCAAATGTCTTGCACTGTTAGAGGCCTTTAATTTTGCTTTAGTTTTTATTTAGAAGTTCATCATATAATAAATTTCTTTTGCATCTCCATTGTGCTGGCTTTACGGTTTGATCAATGAAGCTTAAATATAGAATTTAAATGACCATTTTAGCTAGTGGTTACAAAATGATTGTTCCTGATATATTCTTCTTTTACTCATTTCAGGAAATGGTTATGAAGGAGTATGAAAATTTTAAGTTTCAGCAGCCCTATCAGCAGGCTATGTACTATTGCTCTTTAATACTACAAAATCAAGCATGGCCTTGGATGGAAGAACTTGAAGTGCTTCCTAATCTTGGATCTGCAGAGCTTGCTAAGTTTGTTCCAGTAATGCTCTCAAGAGCCTTCTTGGAGTGCTATGTCGCAGGTTTTTGTCTCAACTACCTTAGTAATATTTATCTGACTTGTAAAGATTTTTAAGTATCTCCTTCATCACTTTACTTTATATTTGTAGGTAATGTTGAACGCACTGAGGCAGAATCAATGATTCAGCATATTGAGGATGTCCTTTTCAAGGGTCAAAACCCTATTTGCCAACCAATATTTCCGTCTCAGCATTTGACTAATAGAGTTATCAAGCTTGAAAGGGGAAAGAGTCATTTGTATCCAACTGAAGGCTTAAATCGAAGTGATGAGAATTCTGCTTTGCTGCACTATATTCAGGTAATTATATCTGTTTATGAAAAACTATTTTTATGCCTGTTTGCAACTTTATTTTATTCAGTTTCCTTGGATATTTTATGAGCTAAACTTATTAGCTATTGAATTCCATGCTCTAACTTATTATTCAATTTTGGGTTAACCCCAATAAAATACCAAACGTTGCGGGTTTTGTCAGTTATAACCAAACCTTTCAAAATCGGCTAGTTTAGCCCATTTTGGGATGTTTATAACCTCTTCCAGCCATTCGTGAATCAAACCGAAAAATATGTCTTTCGTGGGCTAAACTAGCCGATTTTGATTGATTTCGCTAGAAAAGCTTTCAAATATCCCATATCATTCAAAATCGGCTAGTTTAGCCTATTCACGAATGGCTAGAAAAGGTTTCAAATATCCCAAAATGAGATAAACTAGCCGATTTTGAAAGGTTTGGTTATAACTGACAAAACCTGCAAACGTTTGGTGTTTTATTGGAATTAACCCTTCATTTTTATTTACTCTTAACCTTTACAGTATTACAAATTTAAATCCTTGGAACATATATGATTGTAGATCATAGAAATTTATGCTCTCACTCAATCCCTTTTGTCCTTTCCATGCAATCAGCTCGTAGGCTTTAATTTAGTTTCAAATTTGACAAGATTTCCGTATGAAGTAGAATTGAATTGTTTAAATGGTATGGTAGACAGCAAGCAATTCAGAGGTGTCTGTATTCAGTTCTACTAGTGACAATGGCTTCTCTGGATGTTTTCTTTTAAGCCGATACCTGCTAAAATGGATAGCATATTTGTATACTTTATTCTTCAAAGAGGATTTGTTAACATCTGCATTGGCTTTTTAATGATTATATTATTTTCTTCATTCCACTGTACCTTTTCTGTACCAATAGAGATAGAGTGAGACGTAAAATACTCGTATAAACTATGAATATCCTAATTTCATATGTTTTCAAGGTAGTTGATGATATCTAGTTAAATTCCTCTTTAGGCATAATTTTTTTTAAAAGCCGTTAATCAAAAGATGCATAGTTGCATAGTTGGCAGGGAGGTCTGCACAAACATCCTGACAAATTGAAGATTCGCTGTTGTTTCAGATTTCTAACCGAATTTTAGCATCCTTTTGTGGTTTAGGAGATTCTATAATACATGATCTTTTTTAAGTTCAATTTTTGGTCCTTTCCTTGTGGTGTTTTCTTTTGTTCATCTGATCAAGAATAACATGTCCATCATTAGTGTATCTTAGTAACCTAACTCTTTTGGAAATCCTTTTTTTTTTTGGATGTTCTCCTTGTAATTATCAGCATTCTCTTGAAGAATCTGATGTTTATGTCTCTTGGTCATTAAATTTATTTAAGGATATGCATAATTGGTTCAAGATGCCTTTTCTCCTTTCTTTTCACTGGCCTTTGCCTATAAGTTAGAGGGCTTTTATGATGGTCAAAGGTGTAATACATGGGAGAGCTTTCTTTTGTTGTTGTTGTTGTTGTTATTTATCTGTTTCCATGCTATGTATAATCTAACTTCAGACTCTTTGCTTGGCAGCTTCTCTGGACCTGAATATTAGGAGTAGATGTACTTGATTTTATCCGAAAGGATTAAATTACGAACTTACAAGTTCTAACATGTTTTGTAGCCTTAGGTCAACAACTGAAACGTTTTATTTCCAATATTTCTGTGACCTATTCCTGGTCATTTGCTTAGACTGCTCACTTGTTTGTACATAACTTTGATTTAGTTCTGATAATATTTAAATTCGAATTGTCCAGGTTCATAGAGATGATTTCCTACAGAATGTGAAACTTCAGCTTTTTGCTTTAATTGCAAAGCAACCGGCTTTCCACCAGCTTAGATCAGTTGAGCAACTTGGATACATTACCGTGCTCATGCCGAGGTATCTAAATTCTGGCTGTCTCTACGTTTGGTATCCAACTTGGAATAGCTATGAGGTCAAGGCTTTACCAAATTTCTTTAATGCAGGACCGATTCTGGTATTCGTGGATTACAATTTATCATCCAATCAACTGTAAAGGTTTGTAGAACTTCTTTTATAACTTCTTTACCATAATGCCATTAGTCCGTTGCACTCTGTTGACTTTGGTAAACTTGGCAGGGCCCTGGACAAATTGATTTGAGAGTTGAAGCTTTCCTCAAAATGTTTGAAACTAAACTCTATGAGATGACCAATGAGGATTTCAAGGTGACACACCCGCACATAGTTATGCAACATATTAGTTAATGATATGCACAGTCCTCACACTTTGTTCTTATCCACCTTATGTCAAACTTATAGTTTCACTATTCCACGAAAGGTTATTTCTTTTCATACATGAACTTGTTGATTTTATAGGTCTTCTTTCATCATACTAGATATGTTTATGGCTTTTTGTCCAAAGTATGAGTATTTTCCAAATGTTGTTACTCCACTCGTACCTTGAAGATATGAGTGACAATTTTACTATCTTGAATTTATTGAAATTAGTCTAACTGTTGCTTTTGCTTTATTATTGAATCAATTATTTCAAGATTACAAGTCTGGCTCTATGGTGAAATTTTCTTTTCTAATACTCACATTATTGTTGAAATGGTTGCTCTGCAGAATAATGTTACTACTTTGATTGATATGAAACTTGAGAAGCACAAGAATTTGAGGGAAGAATCTGGATTTTACTGGCGAGAGATTTCTGATGGCACCCTAAAGTTCGATAGAATTAATTCTGAGGTTTGAATTTATGCTCCTATCTTTTTGCAATTATTAAATGTGGCCTTCCATATAGAAAAGCTGGAGAATATTACCGTGGCATGCTATTTATGGAAGTGGAAGAGGCTATCTATAATGCATTTAGAATTAAGAATTATAGCGTGTTTTGCAGTTTTAAGATGAACTTTTAATTTTTGCTATTGGAAACATGAACTTTTTTTCTTGCAATTCGAATCTCCGATTAAATATCTGATCAATCAATGCTGATGTGGATCACAAAAACCCAAAAACAAAAGGCATGATAGATGGGTTTTGGCATCCTCCTCAACACTAATTGATTGGATTTTCATCTGGTTATTCAAATTGTAAAAAATGAAAGCATAATTTGAATTGCTAAAATTAAAAGTTCGTGTTGAATTGCATAATAGGCTATTGTTCATGATTTTATTTGCATTTAATCCTAATTTTATGTACGCAAGCGCTTATCTCTCTAATTGAGAAACCGAAGTATCTTGTGTTTAACATTAGCCAGCTAGAAACAAACTTTAACTATAATTGACTTTTTTAAAATATTATCAAAACAGGTGGCCGTGCTAAGGCAGCTTACACAACAGGAATTTATAGATTTCTTCAATGAAAATATAAAAATAGGATCATCTCAGAAGAAGATATTAAGCGTCCGCGTTTATGGGTCTCCACATTTATCAGAGTACTCATCAGACAAAAATGAAGCTCTTCCACCCAACTCGGTCCTAATAGATGATATCTTCAGCTTCAAAAGAACCCAATCGCTATATGGTTCGTTTAAGGGAGGCTTCGGCCATGTGAAGTTGTAGGATTGGAAATTGTTATTGCAGGCTGTTGATTAAGGCTGTTAGAATGAATTGGAAGCTTTATCGTTGCAATTTGCATAAATTTGGTCGCAAAGGCGCCAGGCCTGCCTAAGCTCTGCCATCGGAACCAAGTGTTTACAGATTTGCTCCCAATTGAGATTTTTACCGACGGCATTATTACTTTCAACCTCAGCATTATGTTGTAACTTGCAGTTGTGTAGCATCATAATATTTCCATTACCATTTCTGTTTTACTGGACCTTAGAAAATTACGAACATAAATGATAAGATTTGGTATAGGAACTTGCAGTAAAAGTTAATTTAGAGGTCATTTAAAATTTTTTCTTTAAGAAAAAAAAGTTTGTGCTTGTTTGTCTCGTAATCTATTTGATTGCCAGTAATCGACAACTCTTACATATTTGGCATTTTGTTGGGTTCTTGATTGAATTATGAATCAAATTATTCTTTGAATAGTTCATTGTTGGAAAATGCAGATACATTAATTTGTTCAACCCAGGTTAAGAATAATTCATCATCTTTGAACCCAAATCAAATTACAAAAATAACATTTGTTCAATTTCCATATTTTAAGGAAATTTTTTGTTCTTGAGTTGATGCATTTAGATTAAAGTTTAATTTATTGAAAAACTGTTCATTCCAAAAATTGTAAATTCAATTTTTGTTTTGAAAGAGTAAATTAAATTTGCATAGGTATTTTTTCAGCTCACAATTACCCAATTTATTTATATGTTCATAAAAAATTGTTTGATCGCTGTATCAACCCTTCTATAATGACTTCTTGTTTTTTTATGCCTTATTTTGTACTGCTATGAAATCAATAAACTTGATAGAAATAATGAAGAGTAACAGTTGATTAAAATAAATCTATGGGACAAAATTGTGATGTATTGAGATGATTAACTGAAACCAAATCAATAGATCTAATAACAAAGAATGTTATAAACCAATAAATAAATTGGTAAAATAAAATATATATTCCTAAAGGGTATTTCCCTAATTTCACATTATAGAACTAAAAATCAACTCTGTAGCATCAAACCCTACAGCCGCCTTCACACCACAAGAGGACTTCCGGGTAGAGTCTTGAACCGGAGCGTGAGTAACACCGCCGCCATTATGGAGGTGGTCATGGTGGTGGAGATGGTCTTCGACGTTGGAAGGAGGATGGTAGTACATACGGGCAGTCTGGGGACAGTGAGAGTAAAATCTTCCGGCGATTCTGAGAGCATCTAACAACTCCACATACTTGCCCATATCGTGTTTGATAAAATGCCGCAGAGAACGGAGATCTCTCTCAATCTTTCTGATGAAATAGAGAAAAGATTGAGAGAGATGAAGAAAATAAAAGGTTGAGAATAAAGAGAAGTGAGATTTTATGAATGATGAAGAAGCGGTGGAGAAATAATTAGGTTTTATAGGAAGAAAAGAAAAGAAAAGAAAATGTGATGACTTCAATTCAAACATTGGCGTTTTTGGACTTTTTCTCCGTTAGGTAACATCGCTTTCCTTTCCTTTGTGTGTATATTTTTTTAGTTTTCACTTTTTTTATTTGACCCCTCTATTTATTAAATATTATACATTAACCTATTAAATAATTGAAGTCTATATCACTAAAAGAAATTGAAGGCTAATAAGTGTGGTTTGATTATTATAATATTTTTACACCATATTCTGTTAGGTTGAAGTGGGAATTTATTGGTAATTGACTAGTTAAGAGTCAAAACTAATCAACTACTAATACCATACAATTTTCACACTTTAACTTTCAAAAAAAAGGCTTAATATTATATCTTACCATTCAAAAACCTTCATCGCAGCTTCAATTTTGAGAGTGTTGAGACGATGATCTTTAATTTTTAATTAAATCACTGCCGCCTTACCACTTTTAAAAGTAGTGAGATGGTGATCTACGATTTTAATTTTTTTTATGATCTTTAGCATAATAATCCTTTGTGCTTTGTTTAATAACGGTGTGTGCTATATTTGTGTGTTTTTCGAATTCAACCAATATTGTATTGTCTTGGGTGATTGTATGTTTTGATTCTCGATGAATTCAATTGTTTAAATCTTTTTTTATTCATTCAAGTTTCTTCTAATATTTAAACTAGTCTATCAAAGATCATTGTTTGGTTTCGATTGTGCTATGATTTAAATTTTTAAGTTGCAACGTTTTTGAAGAATTAAACTTTATATTATTTTTAGCATAGTTATTTCCTTCTCTTTTTGAAAGGTTTCTCTGTAAATTGGTGATTAAAACGTATATAATTGTAGCATATGATTCTTTTTATTTGTTAGATCATCCAGTTCATTCAAAATCTTACTCATATAACTATTTTAATTCTTTAGTTAACATAAAAATGTTTATGCTGTTGTCTTTTTAAAAAATATCCCTCAAGTATACCTACCACTTTTATATTTTTTAACAATTTTTTTTTCATCACATAAATTTTTATTTCTTTTATCACTCTAACCTCTCATAGCATGGGAGCGCAAAACCCGTGTTGATGTGCAGCACAATGCTAATGTGGTTGCAATGATCAGAAAATACTATGCTGGCATTTTTTTTGTGACATCTACAAACTAGTTTGTCTGTACTTAATTAATGCTGGCATGTATTATTTTTATCTTTTATCTCTAATTTTAAACTATTACCCCCTCCGTTCTATAAAAATAAAAATAGATATTTTTTGTTCCATAAAATTAAAAAAAATAGTTCTATTTGTTTATAATTTAGAATAAAATTATCAAACTACCTTCATAATTTTATTGTATGAGCATCAAATGCGGTAATTTTATGCATCATTCTTAAAAAAATTAAAGAGTAGTATTATATAAATATTTGAATACTTCTAATTAATAAATTTCTTAATTTTTACAAATTTTATTTTTTATTTTTATGAGACGGAGGTATTTATTATTTAAATGATCAATTATATATTGTCCCGTCCCTTCTTTATGACCGACAATTGGCTTACAATGAATCGTGTAACACATGGACCATAAAAGTATTCTTTATTAACTAATTGGCATAAAGAAATTTACAAGAAATATGTTTAGTGATGCACTATCATTTTTGCTACTTAAAAATACTCTGTGAAGTCGTTGTACATAATATAGTAGAGTAATATATCATGAACAAAGAATCATTTTGCCCTTCAGTTTTGCATATAAAATCAAAAAAGACACTTTTAACAAAAATAGATAAAACAAAATCCACAAATTGGTTGTACAATTTAGCTCATCCTCACCCTCTTTGTTATTGTTTGTTAATAAGTGAAAAACGCGGGTTTTTTCCCAAATAATTCCTACTTAAAAAACAATTTCCCATTTAGTGCCTCCCGCTTGAATCCGCAAGTCATACTTGCGGATTCAAGCAAAAACCTCCTTAATTACCATTAAGGAGGTCATTAACTGATTCCCACAGGGAATCAGTAATGATTCCCGCATGGGAATCAGACCTGTCTGATTCCCATGCGGGAATCAGTTCTGATTCCCGCATGGGAATCAGACTAAATGTATCCGCAAGTTTGACTTGCGGATACATTTAGCTATATAAGCACTCCGGGTGTGCATTTTCAGCACACCCGGCACAATGTATGTTATTTTTTTTTTTTTTAAAAAAAACCTTTTTAATTTTTTGATTTAAATTTACAATTCTATAATTTACAAATATCGGAGCTAGGAATTAACAACGTATCGGAGCTAGGCGTTAACGACGGACAGCGTATCGAAGCTAGGCGTTAATAACGGATAGTGTATTATTGCTTGTGGACTACAAGAGGTTAGTAAATATTTTATTTTAATTTAAATATAAATTGTTAATTAGATGTTAATAATTAATTTCAATTGATATTTTTAGAGTATTTATTATAACTGTGAATATTAAAATTAAAAATTAGTCAAATAATAAACAAAATTTTAGTATGTTAGTTTAATGTTTAAAAAAATTAGAAAATCCTATTTGTGAATTTATTGATTTATTATATAGTATTTATAATGTAAAATGGTAAGTAAGTATTATCATTATTAAATAAAATACTAGAATCAAGTATAATTTTAAAAAATGGCATGATTTAAAGAAATAGTATAATGGATAATAATAAAAATTAATTACATTTTAGTAAAATGTTAGGGATTAGTAATGTTTAGAAGAATTTTTCTATTTTATTTAACTTTTAAAAATATTTAAAAATTATAATAGTTAAAAGTGAACTCATTTTTATATTGTTAATTAAATATTAGAAATAATTGTTATAATTATTTAGTGCTAGTAAAATGTGATTAAAAGATGCTTTGTATTTGAATTTGTTATCTTAATTATGGACAAATATTAAATATAGATAATTCATTTTTTGTAAAAAAATGTGTAGTAATGTCGACACTCAATGTATCCTTTCTGATATGGTTCGATGGGCAAATTGTAAACTCCCCCCGTGGAGTAGAATATCACGGTGGTTGTCGAGTGGAGATGCCACTCAGTGAACGAATGAATTTCGATGAATTGGTTAACATTTGTAAAAGGGCAGTTTGTAGCGGACCGAACTCTACTAACTCAGAAGTGGAGATTACACAAATTTTATTCAGACTGCCTAAATTTGTAAGGGGTGAAGTAGATTCGTACGCACTCTTTTTAGTGCAGGACAATAACCATTTATTTGGAATACTAACCGAATCTATGAGATGTCCGAATCTACGAATTATGGAGTTCTACGTTGAGTACCGGATTTTGGGTGGAACTGAAATTTCGCTGGATAATTTGGAGTTAAGCGATTCGAGCGAGTCAGAGTGGGACAGTGAGTCAGTAAGGAGCAGTGACGAAGATGAAGACGAACACTTTTATGAGAGCGACGAAGATGATGCAGGTGAAATCGACGCCGAGTTAGAAATGGCCAATTCGGGAGAACAAACTCATTACCAGTCGCAGCTCCCTGAACACGTTAGGTTCGCGGACAAGTCACGGGTTGCCCTCCTTTGGTTCGATAGATTCACGCATCCAGGAAGGAGTCCGCCGGACAGGGCTCTCTGGTTTCATCAGGATGCGACAATATCGGCTCGACATGTCCATTATCACAGCATTAGTGGAGAGGTGGAGGCCTGAGACGCATACATTCATGTTTCCAGATGGGGAGTGCACGATCACTTTGCAGGATATTGCAATCCTTACTGGACTCCCCATTGATGGGACGGCTGTGACTGGAGACAGGGTGGACGACTGGCAGGATAGGGGTGTTGCCCTGTTAGGGAGACCGTTAGAGCTTTCTCAGTCAGAGGGTACATCTTGGGTTGGGTCCAGGTGGTTGTATAGTGAGTTCGGCGAGTTTACTAGTTTACCGGCCTATGCTACACCTGAACATGTTGAATGGGCGGTTAGGGCGTACCTATGGGCTGCTCTACAGACTTTGTGCTTCCCAGACCTGAACAGTGGTCATTTGGGTTTGAGAATTTTACCCCTTTTAGCAAATTTACATGATTTACGGACTATCAGCTGGGGATCTGCAGTTTTGGCCCATTTATACCACGAGATGTGCATTACCACACGGATGCACAAACGCCGACGTAACATAGGAGGTCCTCTGTGGATTGTACAGCTATGGGCGTTCGAGCGACTGAGGCCACTTCGACCCCAACTGCTGACCCCAATAATAGCAGAGGATCTACCTTTGGGTGACAGGTGCGTACTTACTAGTATTTATAATGTTTTTGTAAATCAATGTATTTATTCGTCAATGTATTTTTTAACAGGTGGGGCGGGCGTAGGGATCGTCGGGCAGTCCCGAGGCACAGCATCCATGCTGTGAGATTAATTTTGGATGGCCTGCGATACGAGGATGTAAGTTTTGTAGTTATTTCAGTTTAATTTTACATAATTAACCACATTTTGACAGTGTGTTCGATTTTATTGTCCAGATCCACTGGCAGCCATATTCTGACGATATTCTCAGCTCGATCCCTCGGGAGTACCTCGATGGGGCACATCTCTGGCGTGCGCGAGTCCCACTCATTTACTATAACATTGTGGAGTGGCACCAGCCAGACAGGGTGCTTCAGCAGTTCGGCCTAGTTCAGCCTATTCCGTTGCCCCCCTTGCAGACTGAGGAGCTTCACAACGTCCGCTACCGGGGTTCCTCGAGCTTCGCATATGAGATGGACTACTGGGTGCAACTTTGGAACAATAGAAACGCGTTTGTAGTTCAGGGCCGGCAGCTTCAGCACCCACCCCATTACCATTCCCAGTACATGGACTGGTATAGGCGTCGATGCCGGAGATGGATTACACTTCAGGGTGCAGAGGCTGGCACTAGTGTACGTATTTTGTAAATTAAAACTATTTACATTTAATTAATTTTCATTAATAATATTAGTGACGGTTTATTGTATATTGTCACAGCGCGATTTGCAGGAGAGAACCCATGTTACGGGGGAGGCCAGTTCGAGTGCCGCTCGCAGGATTAGGTTTGGTGCACGAAGTTCTCAGCTTGCTACCATGGAGGATCGCAGGGACGTCACACTTCCCCCTCCTGAGCCAGCGGACCAACCATACCAGCTGCCTCCGCTCTCTCCCTGTCAGGTCGATTTAAGCTCTATTAGAGGGCGGCGTCGACAGCCACGCAGAATGCCTCCACAGCCCCGTCCAGAGCATGTGTACCCTATCCCAGAGCCATTATTTTTTCACACGGAGGTGGCGGGTACCTCAGACATACCGCAGCCGGACTACTGGGAAAGACAACATTACGGGTCAACCTCCGGGCCGACACCCCAAGCATCATATCCACAGGTTTGAGACAATTTAATATACTATTTCACTTGATTAACTCGTATTTTATGCTCTTACGCTTAGTGCTACCCGATGTTATAGTTTCAGGTCCCGCCTGCGTCGATGCCGTATGTTGACTCATTTTTTGGAGATACGACCTTTACGACCACTCAGGATCGACCAGGGCCATCTGAGTCACAGGTTTGAGTTACTTTATTATTATTGTAGTTAATTTATAATTTACATTTTTAGTTTACAATTTAATAAGTTACGTTGTTCAGGTCCCCCCGGCGCCGATGCCGTATAGTGACTCATCTTTTAGACATACGACATTTGCCAACACTCGAGATCCTTTTGCGCCATCTGATTCACAGGTTCGACCTATTTTATTATATTTGTAATTTATAATCTTCTATTTCAGTTTATAAATCTAATCAATTCATTATTCAGGTTCGCCAGCCGCCGATTCCGTCTTTCCATTCATATCTGGGAGAGATGGGATATACTCCACTAGGTACGCCGGCTCAGCCAGAGTCAGATCAGTCATGGCCTGCACCGCCGACGCATTCAGATGTCCCATGGCGTACGTCGACAGAGTCAGATTTCATTGAACAGTTGTTCTACTATCCCGCCGCACCTACTGCAGGACAGGCGTCATCGTCACATCAGGTACCACCTTCTGGGTCGCCTCAGGCTCAAGATCCTTCGCAGATGTATTTTTCGACTACGGAGCCGTGGTGCTCTGGTGCAGATCTGTCTGCTGATCCGTTTTCCAGTGATCGGTTTCAGCATTTTACGCCTCCTAGTTTTACACTGTATCCGGACATCACCTCGCAGGATCTGCGAGACACTACTCCAGCTCCGGTTATTGAACATCCACACCAGCCTACAGACGAAGACAGTGACGATTCAGAAGACAACGACGATTCTGATACTAGTGACGAGGGTGACAGTGGCGACTATAACCCTGTGACTGATACCTCACGTCACCGACGCACTCAGCAGGGTTATGACATGAGAACCCGCATGCGGAAACCGGCTCGATATCGTGACTAGTTTTAGTACTTGTAAACAATTTTAAAATAATATTGTTATTTTAAATTATTACAAATGTTATAATTTGTATTTAATTTTTAATGTTTAATATTTTTATCAATTTTAAATTAGTAGGTATTTGTTAAAATAGAATAATATATAAATTAATTTCTTTTAATTGATATATTGGGATTAATGATTGGGCACTAAATGCCCAATCATTAATTCCAATCACCAATCATTGGGAGACAAAATTGTCTCCCAATGATTGGTGTCAGCCCTTAATCACTCGATTAAGGGTTAATCACCCTTAATCGGGTGATTAAGGGTTTCTTGCTTGAATCCGCAAGTCTGACTTGCGGATTCATGGGTCAATCCGCAAGTATGACTTGCGAATTCAAGCAAGAGACACCATTTGGGAATTTTGTTTTTATAGGGCAATTATTTGGGAAAAAACCCGAAAAACACTATGCATAAAAATATTATTTTCATGAAATAGTTAAAATATTATTTTAATATAAAATTACACTATCATGTCATGAAAAATCAAAAATACATGTATTGTGCATATATTTCAATATTTTATCCTCCAAAACGATAAAATCTGAATTCAATCGCTGACCCATGCCCATTATTTGAATCGAGAATAAATATGTTTTTTAAATTCTTACTTAATTAAATTGGCGGGTGAGATATGTCGAGATGGTCTGTTGTTGAGGCCTAGAGAGACAACGGTATGCGAAGATTGTCGAGAATTAGAACTTGGAACATATGAGTTTGTGACGGTAGATGTGTAAAAGAAAAAAAAACTTATGTTAAATGAAAGTTAATGTGTATTTCACAATAAAAATCAGTTTCTTTCCATTTGATTTTTGATATACTGTTAGTATTTAAAATTTTAATTACATGTAATTGAAAGTTGATAAATATATTTTTTCACAAAATTTATTAAAAATATTTTATTAATTAAATGAATAAAAAATATATATTTTAAATTTTTAGATAACAAACTATAAAGTCTTTTTTTTCAGAGAATAAGATAGACATCTTTAATTTTGAATTTTAAAGCTCAAAAAATATTCTGATTAAAATTGAAATTCAGAGAGTTTATGAACAGGCTTGGTCAAGAACTTGGCTCCCAAATTGTGACCCAACCTCTACCTAAAAGGTTCAAGGTTGGTTTATTTGTATAATTATCAGTAATTTAACATATATGTAAATTTAAACTCATAGATTTAGAATACCTAAAAAAAATAAGAACTAAGAACAGTAACAGTTGGTTGATTAAAATAAATGAATGAGGCAAAATTGTTGATATATGGAAATGATTCTTTGAAATCAAATCAATAGATCTAGTAATAAAGAATGTTATAACCCAATAAATAATATATTGGTAAAAAACTAATAACACATTCCTAAGGGTAATTCCCCCTTTCACATTACAGAACTAAAAATCAACTCTGTTGCATCAAACCCTACAGCCGCCTTCACTCCACAGGAGGACTTCCGGGCAGAGTCTTGAACCGGCGCGTGAGTAACACCGCCGCCATTATGGAGGTGGTCATGGTGGTGGTGGAGATGGTCGTCGACGTTGGAAGGAGGGTGGTAGTACATACGGGCAGTCTGGGGACAGTGAGAGTAAATTCTCCCGGCAATTCTGAGAGCATCTAATAATTCCACATACTTGCCCATATCGTGTTCGATGAAATGCCACTCAGAGCTATCTCTCTCGATTTCTGGTTAAATAGAGATAGAGAGCGAGAGAGATATGAAGAGAATTAAAGGTTGAAATTGAAGAGAAGTGAGATTTTTTTGAATGAGTGAATGAATGAAGAAGTGGTCGAGAAAATATTGGATTTTATACAGAGAAAAGAAAATGTCCTGACTTCCAAACATTGGCCTTTTCTGACTTTCTCTTTCAGGTTAGGTCCCTTTCCTTTCTGTGTGTGTTAATTTTTTTTAATTTTTTTAATTTTTTTTAATTTCATTTGACCCCTCTATTTATTTAGTATTTTATACATAAACCCTATATTTCTCCACACACGAAATGAAGACCTAGTAGAATAGAAGAGTTGTTAGATAAGATTACTATAATACATTTTAAATTTAAACCATATTCCGTTAGGTTCGAAACTAAGGATAATATTACACTTTAACTTTTATTGTTTAATTCGTCTAACTCGTAAAAATATCTTTCTTTTTTTTAGAATAAATGTAGATTTTATTAATATTTTAAAGCAGTTATATTTGTGAGGAATTCAGAGAAGTGACTGTACCCCTCCTGATGACTTTAAACTTATTTATTAGTTATGTTTATTTATCTATTATATGTGACTCAAATATATCCATATAACACATACTAATAAATTTTATAAGTTCTTTTTCTTTTTGTTTTCTTTTTGTTGTATGGAGATTTGTGGATGTTTAGAAAATTTATTGCTTGATTATATATATATATATATATATATATAAAATGCTAAACATGTTATTAACAAGTATGTAAATAATCTTTATAGCTATATATTTACTAAAAAATGAGCTATTTTTTATTAATTGGTTAAATGAATGTGTCTTGTTTGAGTTTAATATTTTAATATAATTACATCGGATCGAATTAGAAAAATATATTTAGATTTAAATAAATATACGACATGTTTATAATTCGGTAACACGAAACTGTGACACTAATTTTGATTCGATTCTTTAATGCAATGAGTGTGTAACACGTGGACCATATCCAAATCTTCATCGAATAATTGAAAGAAAAAATAAAATATGTTAGTGATGTGTAATTTTTTTCATTTTAAAATATTTAATGGGGTCATCATATATAGTGGTGGAATATATCACTTAGACGTCTAGAACTTGGCTCCTTCAATTTATAAAAAATAGAAAATGGCTCCTTCAATTTTCTGAGCCAATTGTTTTTTTCTTTTTGAGCCAATTGTTATATAGGAACAGTTTATGATATTTTTAATATTTCCGATTAATAATATTGGGTGGTTTATAATTATATTTGATAGATTAGAGATAATAATTTTATTTTTATGATTGGTAGTAAGAAATAAATATATTTTTATTATAGTATTATTTTTGTCTCAATTTATTTGACATTGTATTTTTGGATACTTTAATAAATAATTTTAAAATAGAACATTTATAGTTGTAGATTTTTTTTATTTTTGTTAACTAATATTTTATTTTAAAAAAAAAACATGATGTGCAATTTGATCATATAAAAAAATATTAGTATTTATTGATTTTGTAAATAATACTCCCTCCGTCCCATTCTAATTGAACACTATTTTCTTTTTAGGTGTCCCATTCCAATTGACACTTTCTATTTATAAAGTACTTTTCACACTAATTTTCTCTTTATACCATCTTCAATTAATGCATTTAGAAAACATATTTTTGAAAAATTGTGATGCATTTAATGTAATATAAAGATATAAAATTAATGTTACTAAAAATTCTTAAATAATGTGCAATTAAAATTTTCTCAATTATAATAGAACAGAGGGAGTATATAAATAGACTTCTTTAATATGAAGAATAAATAAATAAATAATTCAAAATGTTGTTGATCTAATTAATACGTTATTTACTACTGAAGTAATCTAAATGAAAATTTGCAAAATGATTAAAAACATGTGGTGGTAAAAAAATGAAAGATATAAAAAAATAGAAGGATGTAAAGGTAAATAGAGAATATTTGGTGCTAAAAGAAGAAAAAGATGTTTCGAAATAAAATCAAGAAAGGATCCCACTTGAGTTGAGACCGTGCCATGTTCTCTTTTGGCTTTTACTTTGCGTGTTGATTATTCGCCGCGTGACTTTTGACGGCGTTTGCAAAACCTAGAAATTTAATTAGACTGAATTCAAATTAATTTGTCTACCACTTTTGACTATAAGCCCAAATTACTTTCTACTCTTACCTGATCACTACTCCAAATTCTTACCTGAATCATGTTCTACCATCAAGTGGGGCGAGTTTTAAAAAGCCAAAAAAAAAAAATTATCGAATTGAATATCGTAATACCACTAACGAGTTACAGTTTAAATGACATAATCGTCGGAAAATATTTTGTCAAAATTGTGAGTTAATTTTTTTCTACAGGCGCCCTCCTTCTCTAGTTATCACTAAAAATATTATTGTATCGTTTAGACCATAATAATTAAAATGAATAAAATACTATAAATTTTATAAATCAATCATTTGCTAAGATAAAGAGTCATTAAAGATATATATTTTAAAAATCCATCCCCTAAATATTTTTATTTAAAATGATATCTCCTAGATAGAAAAGACTAAATTTATTATTTATATGTGTGATCAATTGTTTTAGTGTTATATTACTTTAAAATAATTATTATGAATTTAGTAGTTTTATATTTAATCCATGCAAATTTTTAAATATAGAGCTTTTATATTTTATGAATTTAAAATGCATTAATTTTATTAAATTTGTGGATTTCAAAAACCATTAATTTAAAGGATAATTATACAACACAACGGTTGTGCCACGTCATTCGTGCAACTAACAAATGAGGCTAGCCATATGTAAATAATTAATGATAAAAAAAAATATAGATTCCCTGTCGCAAATGCCCATTTGGCTTGTTATAAAAATGGCGTGGCACAACTATTGCATGAGATAAGCTAGTTTAAATGATGTTAATATGTTTTAAAGTTTTTTACACCACTCGTGTTTTGCAAAGTAATTAATGATGCATACAATTTTAATATACAATATACATACTTGTAGTATAATTTTATTTTTATTATTGTTGATTCATAAAAATAAATATGTATCATCATCATTATTCTTTCATTGCCAAACACACTTCTTTGTAAAATACTAAACACTTCACTATCACCTATAAATGATTTTGAAGAAATGATTATATATATTTTTATTAATATGATTAAAATTAGTTTTATATACTAATTTGCATATAGAGTTATTTTCGAGTAACCCATTAACAATAAGAGTTGTTAATATAGACAACCATCATCACCACTTGTAGTCGAGCGAAAATAGTTTGACAATATTGTGATCGACTGGCCACCTATATCTTATGACTTTTGAAGCAATTTTGGGCAAATCATAACTATACTTTGGTAGAGTTAATTCGACAGTGGGACGCTGTTCTCGTCATGGATTTAGAGATTGATTGTGCATCCAGCTAGGGGTGGACCCATGCTATGCTTGAGGGGGCATCCGCCCCTCGATTCTTTTTTCTTTTGCAAAAAGTCTGCTCAGCTTTTTTTCTTTAAAAAAAAGGTCATTCTTTGCAATTAGCCCCCATAAAATAAAATTGTACGATTAAATCCCACATTTCACAAAAATTAGTTCTGGCTTGTGTGCATAAATATTTTCATAAGAGAAAAAAGAGAGAAAAACAAGATAAGTAAAGAAGAAGGAAAAAAATATGTATTTTTGCAAATATTATAAATTAAAAATATATAAAGAGAAAACTTGTCTTACTCAAGGAATTATTCTAAGCAATTAAGCATAAGGAATAATATTTAGCTATTTTTTTATGGGATGATTGTGTTTGACATTGAGGTTAGGAAAAATATATGTTAAAACAAATACATATATTATTCCATAACTATAAGAGTCGACTTGAAAATCTTTCCGCATATTTTGAAAATGATTGAAAATTGAAATTATTATCCAAATGAATGAATGATTGTGATGAATTAAGTTGGTAGCGTATTTCATTAAAAGAAATCATTATCATCTTCGCAATGATGATTTTAAAGGTCGGTTATAAATTAATTTATTTTCATTTGATTTGTTGAATGTAAATATTTTTGGGAATATATAAAGGAAAATTAAATAATATTTTATTTACCTTAGTTGAAAATAAAATCAAAAACAGTTTTTAATTTTTTTATAAGTGAAGGATTAGAACTTTAAAATAAGAATTACGGTATATGTTCATAATACTGTGAGTGGTGCTTGTAATTTATAAATATAAAAAGTCAATAAAACAATCTTGATCTATTCATTATGTATTTAATAATCAAATACTTGGCTAAAAATGAGCGACAATGTGATTGTTTAATATTTAAAAATTACATAAACCGAAAAAAAAAGTCAATCAACATGAAAACCATAACAATAACTTCAGAATTTCATGAAAAAAATACTGTAAAAAAATATCTCCAATTATTTTTATCCCTTTTCTGAGATTTATTTGTCTTGTGAGCATTAGAAAATAAATTAAAAATTGAGCAGGAGAAGATGAGAATATAGGAAAGGAATAATTTAGTTTTGAGGCTTTCTTTGAAGCAACATATGTATGGTTGGTTTGTTCAAACATTGCATTTGCGTCAATCTCTCAGTTGCTGTCTCTTTACAATGTCTTAATGTAGGAATAATAATTTACTCAATTTTTATTCCACTGATTATTGAAAAAGCTAAAGCAGATTTTTCATTAAGAAAAAATAACAGATTACAACAAGCTATTTATAGAAGCTTGATTATTCTAACTAACTCAGCTCATCACTTTCCCGCCTAACAAACTAACTAACCAATCAAAATAACACAATTGTACAAGTCATCAATCCGTGACAACTAACACAATTGATCAATGTATTAACCATTGGATGATAACAGATTCATCCAAACAGCAGCAGAACCATTGATTATAAAATGCAGCTTGAAGCTTGAAACTTGCACAAGAAGATTCAATTCTTGATGATGAGCTGGATTGATGATGAGCTGGACAATCTGAGAAATCCACAGACAAAATATCTGTAATAGCCTCCCTCAAGCTGGAGCATACAGATTATGAATGCTCAGCTTGGAAATGAAGGGAAGAAAAACTGCAGGAGCCAAAGGCTTAGTAAAGAAATCAGCTAGTTGACTGGCTGATGAAACAGGAAGGAGCTTGACAATCTGAGCCTGAACTTTATCACGAACCACATGACAATCAATCTCTATATGCTTTGTCCTTTCATGAAAAACAGGATTATGGGCAATATGTAAAGCAGATTGGTTATCACAGAACAAAAGAGCAGGCTGAGTATGAGGAATTTGGAAATCATGCAGCATGTATAATAACCATTGTAGCTCACAAGTAGTTGCTGCAAGAGCACGATATTCAGCTTCAGAAGAGCTTCGAGAGATTGTAGTTTGTTTCTTGGATTTCCAAGATATCAAAGAAGAACCAAGAAAAATGCAGAATCCTGTAACAGATCTCCTGGAATCTGAACATGTTGCCCAGTCTGAATCTGAGAATCCTTTGAGATGAAAATCAGATTCAGATGCAAAGAAGATACCTTGTCCAGGTGCTCCTTTGAGATATTTGAGAATTCTATGAACAGCAGAGAGATGAACATCAGTTGGTTTGTCCAAATATTGAGACAATTGCTGTACAGCAAAGGAGATGTCAGGTCTTGTGGCACATAGATAGAGAAGTTTTCCAATAATTCTTCTGTAATCAGTAATATCAGGAAGTAAAGTGCCTGTTGATTGTGAAAGTTTGACTGAACTAACCATAGGAGTAGTTGCTGGTTTACAACCCAAAAATCCAGTTTCAGCAAGAAGATCTAAGGTGTATTTTCTCTGACAGAGATTAATACCAGCTTTGGACCTTGCCACCTCAAGTCCAAGAAAAAATTTAAGATCATGAAGATCCTTAATTTTAAAGGTATCATGTAGATAACTTTTGATAGAGTTAACTTCTTCCATAGAGTTACTAGCCACAATCAAATCATCCACATAAACTAGTAATGCAATAAAGGTAGAACCATTAACCTTAATGAACAAACTTGGATCAGAAGTTGCTGTTTTATATCCTTGGCCAAGTAAAGAAGTGGTTAATTTAGCATGCCATTCTCTACTAGCTTGTTTTAAGCCATACAAGGACTTCTGTAACTTGCAGACAGCCTTGGAATCAACAAGCAAACCAGGTGGAGGTTTCATATAAATGTCTTCATGCAAATCACCATGTAGGAAGGCATTATTGATATCCAACTGATGAAGAAACCAATTTTTAGCTGCTGCAACTGCCAGTAATAATCTGATTGTGGTCATCTTGGCCACTGGTGAAAAAGTGTCTAAGAAATCAACTCCAGCCTGTTGATTATACCCTTTAGCAACTAATCTTGCTTTACACCTTTCAATAGAACCATCAGAATGATACTTAACCTTATAGACCCATTTGCAGCCTATAGGTTTCTTATCTTCTGGACAAGAACTGAGAATCCAAGTATTATTAGCTTGAAGAGCATCAAGCTCAAGTTGCATAGCATTTCTCCAACAAGAATGCTGAATTGCATCATTATAAGACTGAGGTTCTGTAATACTAGAAAGCTGAACAGAAAAAGCTTTGTGTTTGGGACTAAGAAGATTATAGGATAGAACAGAATGTATGGAATGAGGTGTGGTTATTTTTGTAGGTGAAGAAGAGGTAATGTTGCAATGGTAGTCTTTAAGAAATTCAGGAGCACATTTGGTTCTAGTTGATCTGCGAATAATGGGAGAAACAGTTTCAACTATAGAATGTGAAGGTATTTCAGTAGAATGTGGCATTTCAGAAGAAATAGGGGTAGGTGGTTGAGATAAAAGAGGGTTAAGTATGCTGAATTCATCATCCTGTGTATATGCATCAATGACAATATTATCTGGATCATGATTAAGTTTAACAGATGGCACATAATTGTTTTTAGAATTGATCCAAGAGTTTTGAAATGGAAATATATTTTCATGAAAGATAGCATTTCGAGAAATAAAGACATGTTTTGTTTGAAGATCATAAAGTTTAAAACCTTTTGTATTGGCAGGTAAGCCAAGAAAAACAGACTGAATAGCTCTTGGATCGAATTTTGTTCTTAAATCTGAGATAGTAGAAGCATATGCCAAACAGCCAAAAACCTTGATGTTAGTCAGATCAGGAGGTTTTTGGTATATGATTTCAAAGGGAGTTTTATTGTTTAACAAAGGAGTAGGTGTTCTGTTTATCAAATGCACTGCATGTGTGACAAAATCTGACCAGAAAGAGATTGGTAAGAAGGATTGAAATTTAAGTGCCCTAGCTATATTCATTATGTGCTGATGTTTTCTCTCCACAATGCTGTTTTGCTGTGGAGTATAGACACAAGTAGTTTGGTGTATTATACCATGAGTTTGATAAAAAGAAGGCATTTTAAACTCCAAGCCATTATCTGATCTCACACATTTAATCTTTTTATTGAACTGAGTATTAACATGAACAACAAAGGTCTGTAATGAACCTTGAACTTCACTCTTTGATTTCAAAAGAACTACCCAGGTAAACCTACTCTTACTGTCAACAATAGTAAGAAAGTATTTATGACCATAATGAGAAGTAATTCTGAAAGGTCCCCATATATCAGCACTTACAACATCAAAGATATTATCAACTACTGTATCACTAGTTGGAAAAGGTAATTTCCTTTGTTTAGCTAAATGACAAACAGAACAATGGGTATTAGAAGGCAAAACAATGTCTGAGTGAGACTGTTGAAGTAACTTGAGTCTTGAATTTGATGGGTGCCCAAGCCTGTAGTGCCAGATTTGAGAAGAATCAACTGAAGAACTTATAACTGGAGAGTTGATAACAGAAGCAATTGTTTTTGAAAGAGGAATTTGAGGTTGAATAAGATGATATAAGCCATTGGATTTCTTAGCTAAACCAATCATCTTCGAAGTTTGGAGATCCTGGATTATGCAGTTGTCAAAATGCAGCAACACATAGTAACGTTTGGAATTTGTTAATTGGCTGGTAGAGATCAAATTGAAAGAAAAGGTTGGTATATGTAAGGCATTAGTCAAGACAAAGAAAGGTGCTAATGAGACTGTTCCAACATGTGCAACAGGGATTTTATGACCATTTGGCAAATGCACAAAAACATTTGAAACTTTTTTGTAATTTTGAAAACTTGAAAGTGAGCAGATTATGTGATTTGTTGCACCTGAATCAACAATCCAAGAGTTATATTGCAAATGTGTATATACAGAACATGAAATATTCAACATACCTGGATTATTTTGAAGAGGAGTGAATGAAGTTGAGACATTGTTCAGTTGTGGCTGGATTATGTTTGATTGTGCCCTTTGCATCAGTTGTGCATACTGATCAGAAGTAAGTTGCACAATATTATCATTCACAGGAGGAAAATCTTGGAACTTAGTTGAATCATTACAGCCAATGTTCAGATTACTAATCCCTGAATTCCCAGAATTGTAATCTGTATCAACATTATTAGCATAGCTAATCTGCTGTTTCCCTTTTGACTTGTAGCTTGGTGGATAGCCATGCTTTCTATAGCATTTGTCAACAGTGTGGTTTGTCATCCCACAATAAGTACATTTCTGTCCCTGTGTTGCTTGAGCATAAAACTTCTTTGGACCAGTAGTATAATTCTTCTTCTGGTTAGAATATGAATTACCTTGAGGTGTAGGTAACAGTCCATTTCCAGGATTAGCTTGAGCATAGAAGACATTAGATTCCACCATAGAGTTAGAAGGTACTCCCAACTGTCTCTCATGCTGCACTGTTAAAGAAAAGACCTTATTGATCTTAGGTAATGGTTCCATAAGCAAAATCTGTGATTTGATTGTTCCAAAGTTCTCATTAAGGCCTTTTAAGAACCTGATAACATAATCACTTTCAGTATAATCTCTCATGATGGTAAGTGCACTACATTGGCATTGAGGATTACATATGCAATTAGGAATAGGTCTGAGATTCATCAATTCATTCCACAATTCTTTCAGGTGAGTGTAGTAATCAACAACTGAGAGTGTATTCTGTTTAAAGGAATATAAATCTTCCTGAATATCAGAAATACGATAAGCATCACCTAGTAAAAATCTTGATTCCAGATCATTCCAAGCCTCAAATGCAGTATCAATCCACTCAATACTCTTATGGATCGAAGGACTCACTGAATTGTAAATCCATGAAAGAACAAGATTATTAGATCTCTCCCATACATTGTGCATAGGATTATCTCTGTTAGGAACAGGAACACTTCCATCAACAAAACATTTCTTATTCTTTGCTATTAAAGCCATTCTCATAGCTCTAGCCCAGCTGTGATAGTTTGAACCTGATAAAACAGGTGAAACCAGAGAATTTGAAGTATTCTCATTAGGATGTATATAGAATGGACTGGAAGGATTTTCTTCTTGCCTCCAAACATTACTTGTGCCATTTGCTGCCATTAGAATAAGTTTTTGATGTATCAATCTTGATTAAAAGCGGAAACAAATCAGATCGATAGAATCAGGAAGAAGAGAGGATTCAGAATATGTAATTTGTTTCAAGAAATGAACAGAAAAAGAGAATGGGTATACCTGTTTGGTTCCCAAGAAAATGAGAAAAGAAAATTTCAGAGAGAGAAAGAAAAAAAACAGAAGCAAATTAAAGCTCTGATACCATATTGAAAAAGCTAAAGCAGATTTTTCATTAAGAAAAGATAACAGATTACAACAAGCTATTTATAGAAGCTTGATTATTCTAACTAACTCAGCTCATCACTTTCCCGCCTAACAAACTAACTAACCAATCAAAATAACACAATTGTACAAGTCATCAATCCGTGACAACTAACACAATTGATCAATGTATTAACCATTGGATGATAACAGATTCATCCAAACAGCAGCAGAACCATTGATTATAAAATGCAGCTTGAAGCTTGAAACTTGCACAAGAAGATTCAATTCTTGATGATGAGCTGGATTGATGATGAGCTGGACAATCTGAGAAATCCACAGACAAAATATCTGTAATACTGATGACTTATAATATTATATTTAAATATAAAAATTGTATATTCGTAATTATTCCAGAGCAATTGTAATTAAATAAATATATTAAATCCTTGTATTTGCTGCCTTTTGAATTTGACAAATGGTCGGCCAATGTATCTCTCAACAATGGGTTGTCAGTTGCTTGCCTTTTGGTAAGAAAGCATAAATCTCGAAATAAATAATTAAATAATTGAATTTACAATCTAATAATTTTGAGAGCTTATTCAATGTGCAAAGCTAACCAAGAGCATAAATAATTATTTTAATCATAATACTGTTGAGTCATGTCTAATGTGTTCGAACATTATGCTAAATTGAAGGAAATATATCAATACATCGTATAATTGGCTTAATGATGTTAATTAAATGGCATATATTTTTTTACTTTTTAAATTTATCTGAAACTTTTAAAATTTGCAAACAATTTGATAATTTAACTGTGATTTTATCCAAAAAAAAAAATTAAATCAATTTTATTATCTTAATCTTCAGTTGAATTTCTATATCAACTTCTTAATTAATAAAATTCATTTATCAGAATTGTAAAATTTAATATTTAATTTTAAAAAATTAAAAATAATGTTAAAATGTAATTTTAAATTCTTTAACTTATGGTGGTTGAAATAAAAAAATAAATAAAGTTGAAGCTAAAAATAAATAAATAAATAAGACAAATAAGTATATTATAGAAGTGAAATATTGATATAATAAATTGATTGGAAAAATATGGACCGGGTTGCAACAGAATTCAAATTGCGATAAATTTGCAAGTTTTTGAAAGTTAAAAAATTTGATTTTTTTACAAATTAGGCCTAATTTAATAATGAAAGTTTTATATATACTAGTGTCGTTTTACGTGTTTCACACGTGGCTCGTAGTGTGACTCGTCGAATCATCATAATTATATTTATATTTAATTAATAATTATTTTTATAATTAAAATTATACTACATAAGTGTAAAATTCAAATAATATTTAAAATACCCTACATGGTATATAATTGAAAAGAAATTGATATTTAATTTAAAAGAATTATTTAGAAAAGATTAATTTTTTGTTTGTATTTTCAACAACAAAATAAAGATAGTTTATAACATAGATTATTAATGAATGAATATAACAATTTATACAAACTGACAAATATTAGAAACTGGACTATTTTTTTCTTACGAAATTAAGAATAAAACAAAGTTGTTGACTTTATTATACCAAGCATTCGTGACAAAGGAGTTTACTTGTATATTTATGTTATAGTTTTTATCAAATTATAATTCATTCCAAGAATTTTACCTTAGTTAGTATTCTTCATCACTTATTAATGAACAGGTTTTCGTTGCTTCTTATTCAAATTAATTTACAGTTATATTCTAACTCAAATACTTAAATAGATATTTTAATTTTTAAATTAATTAATCAATTACTATAAAACCTTTAATTAACTAATCAATTAGTAAGGATTATTTGGTAAATTTGCCTGTCCCCCCCCCCCCCATCCGTGCTTTTATATATAGTATAGATATATATATTAGTTATCTCTTAATGAAAATTAATTAATTCTTAGTCAAAATTTACAGTACCTAAAATAAATCACAAGTCGCAGAATAAAACTTTTAGAAAAATAATTATAGAATAACTATTTTTCTCTAAATAAAATTATGTGCGAAAAGAAAAAAAGTAATCCATCCTATATTTGTCTCTTAAGAACATAAACTATTTTCTCTCTGAAGTATAAAACTGATTTCTATATTTTATTTACTTTGGTGGGTAGACTTAAGAGAATAACGTAATATTATAATTCTCATAAGAACATTAACAATATAAATGAAAATGCCTTCCTCCACTTTAACTTAATTGACTTATATACTTATATTCCAATTAAGTTCTAATAATTCATCGAATTAATTCTTTATGTGTGGATCTAAATATTCGGTTAGTTTTATTTTCTCACGTATGGCATCACCTAGTTTCATCACCAACCGTACAAATAACCAAGTTTAACGACGGAGCCAAATTTTCAAGGCCAAATATCGTAAAAAGGCCAAATCTTTTACAAAAGTTTCACAAAAATCATGACCTTTCAATTTTGTCAATTTTCGCCAAAAACTGATTATTTGATTTCACAAAAGTCATGACCTTTCAATTTTGTCGATTTTGGCCAAAAATGGATTATTTGGTTTCACAAAAGTTCTGACCTTTCAATATATGTGCATGCCACATAGGCGCCACATAGTCAAATTGAAATCAAATTGAAAGTTGGTCACAATTGAAACCAAATAATATGTTTTTGGCCAAAATCGACAAAATTGAAAGGTCGGGATTTTTGTGAAACTTTTATGAAAGGTTTGACCTTTTTACGACATTTGGGCAAGTTTTAATACTAAAGGGATTAATTTGTAATATGTATGATATAAAGGCGATTTTTCAGAAAACATGAAAAGTCAAATAGTAAAATATATAAATTATCGATACTAAATCTAAAGATTGATATTTAATTTTTAATTTTCATTAGACATATCAAAAATTTAAATTTAAAGATTGATATTTAATTTTTAAAATTTATTCCTCTGACTCAATTCTACTAACACCAAAAGTTGATAGAAGACTAAACTGTTGATAAAAATAAAAGTGAAAAATCATATTATTTGATTTTTTAAATAGAAGGGACGAAAGTGTGAATTATAACAAATATAGAGGACTTTAAAATAATTTGAAATAATTCACTTGGGTGTTTAATATTATTGTCCCTGTGGCTGTGAATCTATGTCTGAAATACTATCTTTTTCATGATTTTTAAAATTTAGGTTTAAAATACTGCTTTGTCTATAAATTTTAGAAAAATACTCTTTTCATGTTTTTTTTTATTAAAACTCCTTTTTATAAGAGGGTTTTTGTTTTATGAAACATAAAACTGAAAGGAAAATTTAATTCTTTAAAATTGAGAGGGAAAATTATATTTAGTAATTAACTCTTAAAACTTTGACTATATCTAATTGTTTTTTCAGTGTAGCCAAATAAAAAGTCATATACTTCTCAAATAGATGTTCTAAAAGTATTTAAAAGTTGATGTCAATATATTTATAATTAGGGGTAATTGTAAATTAAACAAAAAAATAGTTTTTTTTTTAAATTTTAATAAGAACTTTCCACTTTAGCAATTAAAACACGAATTGTCGATTTTATATAAATCAAAATACCAAAAAAGTAAATTGATAAAAAATACTTATAAAAATACCAAAATAATGATGAATTAATATCGGATGTCCATGTTATTATCTAATAAAAAATTATTTAGTGTTTTAAATTATAAAAAAATTGAAAAATTGTATTTTGAAATTATCAATATTAATAGTAGTTCCACTAATATACCCTACCAAAAGTAAATCAAATGTGTTGATGATAAAGTACTAATGCTAACAATTAACTATTATTACTACTCTTGTGGAGCAATAATAATTTTTAGCACTATTTATATTTTATTTGATTCAGCTATAGATAATATTTTTGATATATAATAGATCACATATATGTATATTCATTTATAAATAAATTTTATAATATCTTATAAAAATCACATTATTGAAAAAAAAAAACAATAGGCCACATTATGCTAAAAATGGGCCAGATTTAATTGGAATAAAAATTGGGAAGTTTAGGAGAATACCTAAAAAACTAAAATATTTGTAAATTTACCTCAAAAACTGAAAGTTTATAAGCGTACCTAAAAAAAATAAATATTTATTTTTTTACTCCGCAATTTATTTTTTTACTCCGCAGTTTCAAACGGTTTCAAATACAGTTTCTAATAGAGTTTCAAACAGTTTCATAAAAATAGATTTTCAAACGGTTTCAAATACAGTTTCAAAAAACACAATTTGAAACTGTTTTATAAAAACGTTTCAAATAGAGTTTTTAATAGAGTTTCAAATGGTTTCAAATAGAGTTTCTAATAGAGTTTCTAATAGAGTTTCAAACGGTTTATAACGGTTTTATAAAAATAGAGTTTCAAACGGTTTCAAATACAGTTTCTAATAGAGTTTCAAATGGTTTATAACAGAGTATTTTTAAAAAACTTTGACATCTTTAAAACCGTTTATAATACAGTTTCAAACAATTTAAAAAAAACGGAGTATTTTTACAAAAAATTTCAGAGTAAAAAAATAAATTTCGGAGTAAAAAAATAAATTTTTCGAAAAAAAAGATAGGCAAATAATTTTTCAAAAAACGGAGTATTTTTGCAAATATTTTGAAAAATAGAGTATTTTCTGCAAATTCCTCATAAAAATTGTTAGCTCAAAGTTTGAGTTCAAGCCGCCCTGAGTGATTAGTAGTGTTAAATGTTCAACCCACCATAACATCCAATGAGCAAATTTGAGCATACGTACGAAGCAATACTTTGAAAACCAGAGCAGTGGCTTAAAAGATGTGACTACAAATCCCCACCTTAAACACCAATTAAACAGTTTAAATAATAATAGATATATTTATCATTTTATATGATATATACATATAAAAAGAAAATCATACACATTGGACACATAATTATAATTAAGATTTATAAAAACCGGGCGGTTCTTACAATTCAACCACTTCAATGGTTTACTGATTCAAACCGGTTGAACCACCTTTCCAGTTCTGAACACACTGATACAAATATTCAAGATTCACGCATTCAAATAGAGCGCACCAACGATAGACAGTAAGAAAAGATGAGGACATGTATAGAAATGTTAGTTTATTTGTTAAACAAACAATATATTAGAATCAAATTACAAAATGAACCCATTGCTTCCTGTAAATTCACCTTCCATTTCATATCACTATTAGAATCTCATAACTATCAAGAACTGCACTCGCTTAGCAGCACAGCATATGATACAGATCAACACATTGGAAGGAGTGCGATGCTCCCTCGAGACGGTGAATGTGTGAGTATATGACTTCAAAAACAGCCCTTAAAGTTTAACATTCGCATTTAATTAAAAGAAGTTGATAGAAGAACGGCAGACCATACCAATCTAAGCACATGAACAAAACGAAAAAGGCCGCATATACTAATACCCGGAAAAAAACAAATTCAATTTGAACTTCAGACATATACAGCAACCATACTGTATCTGCATGAATACAATCCTACAATTGTTTCAACTTCTTGCAACTATACTTCTACCTTGTGAAAAACATAAAAATGTAACTAAGGACAGCAAGACTAACTGGGTCTAAATTAAGCCTACCCGGATAATACCGTATCTATTCACTTGTCAATATTACTATCCATAACATTTACATATCTGCATATGCCAAAATTTCCCTATACTGAGTGGAGTGGTTAAAAATCTTGAAAACCCTTACTTACTGTTTGTGCAAGCTGGCTCAATCACCTAATTTCTCATACTATCTGCAGAAAACACAAAAATAAATAAATATCATTCCACTCACAATTTTACAAATAGTGGTATAGTAAACTGTTAGCACATAGTAGTAAATAAAATTAACAAGGACTACAACAAAGCAATGATAATAATTTGTTACCATATAAATAAAAGGAGCCAAACGTCCTCCTGTCCCTGACCTTTTAACCTCTTTTTCCTTTAACAACCTGCAAAATGAAATTGTAAAGCTATAAAAAACCCATAAAAGATTTACCAATTCAAGCAAATTCTGTGCGTCAGATGCACAACACAAAGAGATGAAAGATTTTTACATTCTGAGAGCTTTACTAGTATCAGGAGTATCACCAAGAGCTCGACGAATTTGAACTTCAGAGGAACCACCACCAGAAGATAGCATATTCAAAATTGCCTCAGCCTTGCGGCTCATCGTAGACGAGCCTGAGTTTGCACTTGAGCCAGAGCTAGAAGTCTTGTCCGATTGCTTCTGAATTTGATGGCAATCCCTTCTAATTAAGAGTCCTTTGCCTACATGTCGGTTTCTCGGACTTACTTTATCACTATCCTGTGACCAGTGACTAACAGTTTCTGAATTGGCTCCATCATTGCATGTCAGCACAGATGAGCCTGACCTCGACCTCGACCTCGAACCAGAGCCAGTATTCCTTTTAGTTGGCTGCTTCGTAGTTTGATGGTGATTCCTTCTAATAACACGTTCAGTGGTCAAACACTGGCTTCGCTGACTTACCCAGCCACCATCCCCTGAATAGTGACCAACATTTCCTGAATCGGCATGTATATCAGCAGGCGGTGCTTGTATTGTTAGTATTTCAGGTACTAAATGAGGGATATCTACATCATTATCCGCGTAAAATTCCACCTCCCCCACCCTGCTGTTTCTACGCATATGGTTTAAGACCTGCCTAATAGAATCATCATCCTCAATTAAGAAAAGTCCATCGCCTAATCTTTTCCCGGGTTCAAGAATGAAAATCCTCTCCACAGACTTAAACCCTAAAAAGTTCTGATATCTCAAAAATACACCTCTATAGCTCAAAAAATCAATATCAAAGTCACAAAGCACATCAACATCACCATTCACATACTGAAGCTCAGGATTATGTATCCAAGTACCTCCATAATTAAACTTCAAATCAACCATTGTATCCATCCTGCAAGCATAAAAAATTTAAGAAGCAAAAAAAAAAAGCAGCAGCAGTTTTTACATTTTGATTTCAATCAAGTACGCTGAATAAATACATTCTAACCCTAATTTAAAACCCAAATGAATATAAACTGATCATTTTTAGCTGCTGTTAATACATTAAAAAGCATATAGATGAACCCTAAAAAAATTATATAAAAAAATGACTATTGACGGGAGCAAACAACGAATTGAAAATGAAATAAAAAGAAATTTAACTGAAAATTTAGCAAAAATGCAGGTTCAAACGACGTTGATTTAACTGACCTGTTGCTATCTTGAAATGTTAGGGTTTGAGAGTCAAGAGTGAGACAGATGAAAAATTAGGGATTTTTTGTTTGGCTGCAATGGTGGGTCGGGTTGACAGGAGGAATTACGTTTATTTGTTTTAAGTTATAAAAACCCGCCAGAAGACTCCTAAACAGGTGTTGATTTCAAAAGTTAATAATGGGCACATGCACTTTTGTCTTTTAATTGGCCTTCATATGAAATTGAGTGACCAATCCAGCTCCATCTTAAACATTAGGGGCACAAAGCCATACATCACAATTTTTTATTGGGATAATATACAAAATGACCCTAATGTTTATTCAAAATCTCACTTAACTCCTTTATGTCTTTTTAATTTCAATTTGGATCCTCACATTTCTTTCCTTTTAAAAAAAACACACGAGTTAATATGAACATCTATTGCCATTAAGCTGTGTAATGTGACACTCCTTTTCCGTTATAAGACCCTGATGTGGCAATGTTTGTTACTAAAAATGTACAAAAATGACTCTAGTGAGTGTTCACTTTGAGTCTCGCTTAGCCACTTTTATTTTTAAAATTTCAGTTTTCGACTTTAATATTTATCGGATTGGATGTCTTCATTAAAAAATATGATGTCGAATAAATTTAAAGACTAATGGACATGCAAAATTTTAATTCGATCAAAAATAGTAATATAAAAAAAAAATTACGAGAAATTTTTTATACTACTAAACTTTACTAAATTATGATTTTTATTTTATATATATAAACAATTACAAATCAGCTTGGTCAAATTTTTTATTTAAATAAAAACATAATTTACTCGCTAAATTAAAGAAATACAAGTACGATTTCTAATAAAATATTTATGTTGCTAATAAATAAAAAAAAGATGGAAAAAATTAATAATTTAAAGACTTATAGGCATGCAAAATTCTAATTTAGTTAAAATTAATAATATAAAGTTTTTATTACAATTATCGTACTTTAATTATATTTATTTCAGAAAATAAATTATAATTTTATTTCCATAAGAATTTTTTTATCGAGATGATTTTTGTTGTTTATTTGGGTATATAAAATAAAATGTCGACTTAGTAAAAAATAATAGTATACAAAATTGGTCATCTAGTTTTTTATGACTAATTTTACTAAATCATAATTCTACACACCCATAAGCCCTTAGATTAATGCCACGTCATATTTGTTAATGCAGTCATCCAATTCAAAAAAAAATTAAGATTATAATTAAAATCTGAAAAATATTAAATTGCTAAATGAGATCCAGAATGAATTTTAGAGCCATATTTTAACCTTTTTAGTAATAGATGTCGTCCTGTTGGATTCTTTTAGCGAGAAAAGAGCACCACATCAGACATGAATGGATGTTCTTTTTTTTTTTAACAAAGGCTAAAATTTCCATTAATAATAACGAAAATTACATGAACAGTTTCTCAACATACTGAGTCAACTATTCTAGAAAAGATGATGAGAGCTGTAAAAATACAGTCATCGACTAGGACTAAACTAACCACCAAGGGTCACCCAAATTTGTAGACTAAAACTAGATCTAATAATAAAATCTAACTCATGTGTTTTTCTTGTTAAAGGAAGAAACATAAGTGTCCAAATTGAGATGAGAAAAACATAAAGAGACCAAATAAAATTTTGGATAAACATTATGGTCATTTATGGACCTTGTCCTTTTTTTATTAGATGGCCTTTCAATTTAGGCAAAAGGTTAAAAAGTCATCATACTTTTTAATTTAGTATAAATAGCACCCTGTAGAAAAAAAAATCACAGGTATTATTAAATCCGTGTTGTTAGACTTAGAGCCATGGACATTCAAACTCTTATGGTCACTGTGGTCTCACTTGTGCCCATATGGTCAACAAAAATGGTACGAAAGAACTTCACCATTAATTGTGATAAAAAAATTCATTTACTTGAAGATAAAAAACATTGATTAGCCACTATAATTAAAGATTAATGAACAAAGGATCACTTTCACCCCCAAATTTACGTCAAAGTATCAAAAAAGTCCAAAACTGGAAAATAGGATCACTTATACCCTGAACTTGTATATTTTTGGTCAAAAACCCTCTCCCCACTCTCACCTCAGAGAGTGAGATACACTCTCCGGTATTGGATAGTGATTTTGTTGGTAAAGTGGTTTTTGATAATAAAAAGGTTTAAAATAGTCCAATTTTTTTAAAATTTTTCTCTTTTAACACATAATAATAAAAAAAGAACAAATTAGTCCTTTTAATTTTAAAACTATATATATTAAATTTATATTAACTAAAAGATAGAGGACCTTTTTATATTTTTTACAAAAAAATCAAATTTTTTTAAATTTTTTTAGGTCTCAGGCGAGGAGGAGCTCCTCCTCGCCTGAGACGAGGAGCTACTACTCCGGTGAGGAGCAGCAGCTCCTCAGAAGAACAGGGTATGTTCTTCTGGCGAGGAGCGGATCCGCTCCTCGCCTGAAGAATAGACCCATCGGTTTGTTCTTCGTGAAGAATTCGTCGTGTCTGTTCTTCGTGAAGAAGAACAGAGAGGTTGTTCTTGAAAGAACAGACCCACCGGCTTGTTCTTCCAAGAAGAACGGCAGATTGGCCGGAAATTTTTCCGGCCAATCTGTTAAAAAAGATGAAAAAAATTTTGAAATTAGGATTTTTTTTTTGAAAGTAAAATTAGGATTTATTAATTAGAGATTTGGTATTTTAAATTGTTTTAATTAGGATTTTATTAGGATTTAATTAATGATTAGTTAGAGTTAATTATATTTTTATAAATCTCACTCTTCAATTAAGATGTCACGTCAGCAAAGGGGTGCTTTTGAGCCGGTTTACACAAGTTCAGGGTATAAGTGATCCGGTTTTTCAGCTTTGGACTTTTTTGATACTTTGACGCAAGTTCGGGGTTTAATGTGATCCTTTGTTCAAAGATTAATATATTTGAACTCTTATAGTCTAAAATGAATAAAAAGTTAAACATTATTTTAAATTAATTAAAGAATTATTTAATTGAATATAATTATTTAAGGTTATTATAAATATTATAAACAAATAATGATTGTTTTCAGTTAATAAATTAATAACTTATTTTTTAGTAGTTTTAAATTCCTTATGTCTTACTTAATAGTCAAAATAATTTAATTATATTGATACATATTATACTAATTTTATAAAAAAAAAATCACCTTAGTTATTATCAAAAATTATTTATAATTATTTAGCATAATTTTTTATTTGTACAAAAAATGACCCCCAACGTCTTTAAAATAAGTTAAAAAGACAAAAAAAACCTAACTTCGTTTATATTTTTATTCAACACTGTCCACTTTTATGTTGTTTTATACATTTTCAAGGCATTAAGATCATTTTTTAATAATTGGTAATGAGGAAGCGCTTATAAAAATAATGAATTTAGAATATTCCAACAACTCCACCAAATTACCAAAGCAAGCAGGTGGAAGATAAATACTTCACTTGTAATTTCTAAAATGCACTCTTAAAAAAAACTACAAGATATTTATTTAAAATTTAGCGGATTAATTTAATTTTAAATATAATAAGTATATTTTTACACTTTGGATACTTTTAAAATTTTAAAATAAATAGTTTACAGAGACTTTTATGACTATTCTACTATTTTACATATAAAATAAATATTATTTTATGTAATTATCACTATTAAAAACGAATAATTCTCAATTTCACCCAATACTTAAATAGACTTTCTCCACTAAAAATTAATATTGTTAGAATTTTTTTTAGTTTATTCCCTCCATTCTGAGTTGATACGCCATTTTATCATTTTTGGTGTTACAAATTATAGGCCATCTTTTATTTCTATTAAATTTTAAAATTAATTTTTTTATTTTATATAAAGTAGAAATAATATTTTCTAAGTTTTTAATAGTTTTTTCATTCTACATTCATGAGATAATAATAATTAACCCTAAAATAATGAGATAATAAAATTAACCCTAAATTTTACTAATGGATGGGCAGTATAAGTTCAAATTAAATATGTATATTTTTTTTGTAAGAGGTGAAATTAAATATGCATGATTAAACCTATTATAAATTACTATAATTACACATAATCCATGGATATAGTCAATACTTGTATATTTAATATTTAATTAATTAATACAATTTTATTACTTATTAAGTAAATTTGGGTTACAAAAATAGAAAAAAATTAGAATTTTATCAATTTTTTTTATAATTGGGGAGGTTAGAATTTTATACATAACATCTTAAACTTTAGAATTAGACCGCTACAAATATTATTGTAGAGATTTAATTTGCCTATACTCTAAAACATAAATGGTGATCAAATGGAATTTTGAAAAGCATATAAAAAATCATTTTTTAATATTAAAATAATCAATGATTATTATTTAATAAGTTATTAAAATCATGAGGAATTTAATTTAGTTTACTACTACTAGTTCAACTAATAATATCTTAAATATTTATAAAGTTAATTGATTGGATTAATCACAATAAAATATCAAACGTTTGCGGATTTTGTCAGTTATAATCGACCTTTTAAAATCGGCTAGTTTAGTCCATTTTGGGATATTTGAAACCTTTTCTAGCCATTTGTAAATCAAACCGAAAAAAAATTCATTCGTGAATAGGCTAAACCAACCGATTTTGAAAGGTTTAGATATAACTGACAAAACCCGCAAACGTTTGGTATTTTATTGGAATTAAACTTAATTAATTTCATAATTAGGATTAATTCAAAAAAAAATCACCTATCTATTTAAGAGGGAGGGAGTATAACCTCTATTGTAAATTCTAAAAAAAAAACTAAATGGAATTATCTACTAGAAATATAATAAAGTCTGAAAATTCTTTTTTTTTTTGATGAGTAAGTCTGAAAATTCTTACTTAAATCATCTGAATTGAATTATCAACTAGTAATGGACTCTTTATAAATCAATTATACTAAGCATAAATTATGAAAATCAATAAATTCAGGGGTTTCAACTTTCAATCTTCGAAGATAATGGATGCTTCTCTATGACTTCCCAAAACAGGTAAGCAGATGAATAACAAGTAAAAAGCATGACTTCAAAATTACTCCTAATAAGAAAATGGAGTTCATAATCGGTAAAAACTCTATTTAAACTTCAGAATTCAGACAGAGACCATGCCCATCTACAAGTATATGATCCTACAAGCTATAATACAGATCAACTACTTCATCATATGCTAGGAGCAGCAAGACTAATTGAATTTTATGTTATTATGTTGACCAGATAATTCCTTTTATATTCACAATTTCAATATTAATATCTATATACTAACAATTTACATATCCGCATATATCAAAATTTCCCTGTGATAACTGGGATGACTTAAAATCTTAGGAAAAAAATACTTTACTAGTGGTAGCTTAGCTGGGTCAATCTCAATGTCTATCTCATGCTATCTGCAGAATAACCAAAAATATATCTAATTTCAAATGCACAAACAACTTTCTTGGATGTAAAATATAACAAAAATTAATAAAAATTATATGTTACCTTGTAAATATAAGGATCCGTACGTCCACCTATCCCTGATCTTTTAACCTCGTCCTTCTTTAACAACCTGCAAATCCATGAGAGTGTGTGAACGAGCAAATTCAATTTGACCAAATACACACAGAGAGAAATGGTAGATTTTTACATTCTGAGAGCTTTACTGGTGTCAGGACTGTCGCCAAGAGCTTGACGAATTTTGACTTCAGAGGAACTACCACCAGATGACAGGATTTTCAATATAGCTTCGGATTTGCGGCTCAGCTTAGACGAGCCTGATGAGCTTGAGCTGCCCAAGCCGGAGCTCATCCTCTTTTGCTGCTTCTGAATTTGATGGTGGTAACTTGCTGGTGTACCTTTCATTAAATATTGGCTTCGACAGCTTGAAGCTGCGCTGGATGAGCTTGATATGCAAGACAGTGTTGATGACTCTGACTTTAACGACGCCGTTCCAGGTAAAGCAAGCACTATTTTACGGTTTTCACTTACTGTCCAGCTTACTGTTGACCGCTTCTTTCTCACTACCTGCAAGATATTCATCAAATTTGAAGCCAAGGATTTTAATTGAACCAAACAACAGACTCATAGCAGCAGCTTAATGATTTTAAAGTTCAAATTAGTTGTAATGAAGATCAATTTTAGATCAGTATCAACTATCAAGTGTTTAACACGAAAGATTAATTGAAAATTATTAACTCTTAACAGATAAAAAGAATAAAACTAAAAATCATAAATCAACAGAGCATGAAGTAACTGCTAGAGAGTTAATTTGTAGTTCCAAACAGAGCATGAAAAATTATAATAGGATCAACAAGAGATTGAAACAGATAGCTCACTAATTAGATCTTTAATCAAAATTCAGATAGACAAGCAAAATTACTACGCCTAATTCGAACCTTATCGCAGGAAACAAACACATGAAATCGATATAATAGCTTGAAATTACTACTGAGAATGCTCCGATTAAGCAAAAAACAGCCAAACAGAATTAAAATCCACATAAAAACGATTAGAATCGATAAATTTACAACTAAAATCGTTCAAACATATCATTTTTCAAAATGTAATTGAAAGCAACCAAACAATAAATTACTGAAAAACAATAACAAAATAAAAGCCAAACTAACCTTGAACTTCAACTCATGGCGATTACTAGAAACAACAGCGAAGCTTCTGAGCTTATTTTTAAGCGAAGATCGTTTGCTTTTCTCCTGAAAAGACGAAGAGGACGATCCTTCCGTAGCACTAGTTATCGTGGAAGAATGAGAAACAGAGTGCGATTTTGAGCTAGTGCTCAATCTCTGCTCATCCTCGCTTTTTACTCTCTGTTTCAGCTTCAAAGATCTAATTCTTCCATCATCAAACCTGCAATAATCATCACACACAGAGAAAAAAAAACAGATCAGATTCAAAAACTTGATCAAGTGATGAGAATGAATAATTTAAAACAAAAATACCTGTTAGGAGATTGGCGATGGTGATGACGATGAGGAATAGCTTTGGAGAGAAGGAGTAGAGCAGAAGCTACCGTTTGTTCTTCAGGAGATGGAAAAAAATTCATTGTCATGCTCATTGCCTGGTTTTTGGAATTGGCGGGCTATTTCCAATTTTTTTGAATTTTTTAACTCACACAATTTTTTCACCCTCTTTCTTTCTCTCTCTATAACTGTTTTTATATTTATCATTTTATTCTGTTTTTTTTATTTGTAATGTATATTGTTAAGGCGATGATAATTATTTGGAGAGGAAATTTGCAATGTCATAGTGTAAATGTGGCTTTAAGATTTTACTTTAATTTTCCATTTATTTGGAATTTTATTTATTCAAAATATTTTTCTTTTAAATATTTTTATTGTCGGTTTATTGATTTTTTTATATTATGTTATATCTATAATTATAAAATGAATATTTTAATAATTAAATTACGTGTATGAATAAATTTTTAATTTTATTAGTACTTTAAGTTCATTCAAAAAATCAAACTTTTTTTTACTATGATGTATTATTATTTATACGATTTTCTTATTTGAATAAAATTTAAAACGTGAATAACAAGTTAATTAACAAGTGAAAAAAGATAAAATTTAAAAGAGTTACTTATAATGTAAAAAGATTTTTGATGAAAAAAAAGGAAAAACAATTGATGGTTTTCTGTTATATAATCAATATAATTATTTTAATTTTATTATTTTGACTAATTTTGAATTTATTTGCAATTTTCTTTTTATAATTCTTAGATTTGGTTATACTCAATTAAAATTTTAGTAAATTCTAAAATAAAACCGAAATGAATTGAAAATAATGGAATTTGGTAATGATGATTCAAATTATTCTTAATATCCAAAATAAAATGATAAATATAGTATATATAAAATAGTTTTTTTATATTAAATTAAAGTATTTAAAATAAATTATACTTATTTGTGATATAAGATTTATTTATTTTATTTGAAGTAAATTTTATTTATTAATTAAAATTTTAGATGTGATAAATTTTCATAAATCTATACTATATAAAAAAGCACGGATGGGGGAGGGTGACAGACAAATTTACAGAATAATCCTTACTAATTTATTATTAAATAAAAAATTTATGGTCATTGATTAATTATCTATTTAATTTATTGTAATAGATGTATTCTAATTAAAATTCTAATGAGAGATAATATAGTTAGAATTCTATTAAAATAAAATTGTAATAATCGGTATTAATCTTTTTTAGCTATGAAGGTGGGCAACTTATTCATTATATGCGATGAATGATGCACATTTGTGGCATTCCCAATCCAATTAGGATTGCTATAGCCATGTTCTTAATTTAATGAAGATTCATAATATTCTGTAGGATATAAAATCTAAAATTAACAAAATTTATGTTTCTAATATAAAATAAACATATCATAACAAATATAATATTTTAATAGCATACTCTCGGATATCAACTCCATAAATAATACAAATTATGTTCCTATAAAGATAAACAATATTATAAAATAGACTATTTTTAATATGTAATTATTATTTAATCATATAAAATTTTAATTAAAATAAAATATTTTAATAGATTACTATTCTAATTATTCAATATTTTATATTTAAAATAATTATTAATTAAATATAAATATAAATATAATTAGCATAATCATAATAAATGTAATTATCATATTCATAATAAATATAATTATTATTTGACGAGTTACACTATGAGCCACATGTGAAACACGTAAAGCGACACTAGTAAATTAAAAGGCTAGAGCTTTCATAAGATTGTAAACAAACTGATATGTTCGACTTTTGACTCGATACGAGCTCGGTTTATATCTGTCTGTATTTTAGAATTTTAGTTTATTTGTTGATTTGATTAGTTGGAGATTCAGTTTTTTGATTCGTCTAATGTGAAGTATATGATTATTGAGCTTTGATTGAATGTTCTTGATCTCTATAATTGTTTTCTTTAATGAATTAGGGCTAGGATTTGTGTTTGTGTGGCTGAAAATTCTAGTGTGAAAGCACTGTGTATATATTATTGGTAATTCTCTGTGTTTTTCTTTTCGTGCTCTCCCTTTAAAAATGAGCATAATGACTTGTGTTAGAGTTTTCATCAGCACATTTATCTACTTTTTCAATAATTATCATTTATTAACACTAAAGAATCTACTATTGAAAAAGGATAGATTAGTTTCAATAATTATCATTCAATAATTATCAGTTTGGTGCTTCCATTGGCAAGGGGATTTAACACTAAAAATAAAGGGATAGAATCTATCCGGATAAAGCCATTAATACTACAATTAATGGCTATGCAAAAAACTAATCTATCCTTTTTAGGGGTGTAACCGAGCCGAGTCGAGTCGAAACACTGCCAAGCTCGACTCGACTCTAAAATTTTAAGCTCGAAATTCAATTCGAGCTCGATCGAATTTTATTTTGGGAGCTCAAGCTCGAACTCGACAGAATAATTGAGACTCGAGTTCGACTCGACTCGATTATCAATATAAATATTTAAAAATTATATTTTAATATTACAATGAAGGTACTATCTTAAATATATATAAATAAAAAAGGTAAAAAAGTAAATTAACCGAAGTTCGGATAGGCTCGCGAGCTCATCGAGTCAAGTATTTTGGAGATCGAACTCGACTCGATTTGAGTCGAGTCGATTTCGAGTATTTTTCGAGTTAATTCCGAGTAACTCGCGAATTAACTCGACTCAATTACACCCCTAATCCTTTTCCAATACATATACCTATAAGGGTGAAATAATAAAATTTAATTATTTAATAATAAAAATATTATTATTATTATATCATTCTATTCGGATAGATTCTATCCAGTTATCACTGTTCGGAACTTAATTGTCTTAATTCTTTTACTTTTGGTTCTTTAACTATTCAACTTTTGGAATTGGTTTTATTTTTTGGAATTCTATCTGTATTTCTTTTGAACTTTTTAACTTATTTACAATAATTGCGGTTCAATCCACCTCTTTTACCATAATAGGCAAATTAAAAAAAAAGTCACTATAGTATTCAATCTGACTAATCAGCTCGTCATCCGACTTTATTATCCAAAAATCATCATTGAACCCTTCAGATCCTAATCACATTTTTACGTGCCCGAAAAATAGATGTCTACATTGATTATAATTATTCCGACTTCAATTATTATTCAATGCAATATATATTTTTAAATTCATTCTATTTTATTTTATTTTTCGTTGTACAATATATATGTAAAATATAATAATTGATTTAAGAGTTAATGTCATCACAATTTTTTTGATTTAAGCAGAAATTACAAAACATCTCACCTAATAGCACAATCTTTCATTATATGACATATACAATATAAATGTCTAAAACGACGTTGTTTTGGTCATGCACACGGCAAACAAAATGACAATATTTTTATAAAAATTAAAACATAAAATGCAAACCGGGCTATAGAATGAAAAGTATGAAAAGATTGTGCTAAACAATGAGATAAACTGTAGTTTGTGTTTAAAATGAAAAAAAAAGAAGCTAAAGATGGTGATATATGGTGATATTAACCCTAAAAAAATCGGTCACTATTATCAAAAAAATTATTGATTAATAGATAAAAAAAATTAATTGTGAATAGGTTATTAATGTAAAAGCGCATATGCATATGAATGTATTTAGGTTTAACCATAACCATAATAACTAACACTCCTTCTATTCTACAAATATATGTTAAATTTTTATTTTAGACGTTCTAAAATTGTTAAGAATAACTAAATTAATTTTTAAGATTACGTGCAATTCTATTTTGGTCCATTTTTGTGGAGCGAGTATTGGTTAACTTGGTGGTTGAACCTTCACAACTATACATTACTAATATTAATTTGTGTTGTTTTAAGCTTTAACTAGTGTTTTTAAAATTGGACCGGACCGGTTGATCGAACCAATAGATCGAACCAGTTAACTGATAATTGGACAATGGTCCGGTTCAAAAACTTAAAAAATAAAATTTTGATTGGACTAATTGAACTAGACTAAAGTGGTAATTCAACCGGTGAACTGCTGGTCAAACTGGACAATGAAAATTAGCTACGGACAAAATTCATTTTTAAATACATAAAATTGACCGCTACTTTTATATTTTTTATTGTTTGAAATTTTCGCTCAATCGGTGGCCTTACTGGTTTGGCCACATGTTCAGTTTTTAGAACACTGATTTTAACAATATATGGTTCTTTTAATGCTACTTCATGTGCAACCGGGATTAAGCATTCGACCATTATTTAAAATTAAAATTCTTTCTAAAATTGATATTTTGATTAATATTGCAATACCAGATAATGCCGCTAGAAATGAATACTCAGACAAATAATTGAAAAATATAAAATTTGAATTAGACCCACTCTAATACTATTTAAAAATATTATTAAATTTTTAATTATCGATTAATTAGGATATAAAGATCCATGTCAATTATGATCGTAATCACTAGTACCGACTTAATAGGTTTTTAAATTTTCACAATTATTAATTGTTTGTATATTACTTTAATAGTATTCTCTTAAGAATCATGCCTCGTGATTTTGCTGTAGCATATTAATTGTTTAATGAGTGGTGTATATATCATTTCTATATAATATAATGTAATAGGTAGATGCATATATAGGTTGGTTCAACGGTAAAATATTGAAACAAATTAAATTTTGAAGAACGTAAAAAATTAAAAGAGAAATTCAGTTTGATTTATGGTTTTATCAAAATATAAGATTTTTTTAAACCTATTAATAATATCAAATCTATAATCAAATTAATTCTAATCTAAATTATAATATACATTTTTACTTTTTTTTGTCAAAGCCTAAATTTTATATAATGAATTGTGAAAAGTATAAGATTGAATGACACTTCAATCAGTTTGATTGAGTCATTTCAAAACAAAATAAAAACTATAAAAGCACTCATCGATAGCCATCAAATGATTCACCCCATTACATTTGCAGTTAATATATTGAAACCTATCAAAAAAGGAATTGACATCATTAATTAGAATCTGACAATCTCCTTCAAAAATTAGTTGACTCTGTGTGGACAATGCCGAGTTAATGACTTTATATTCTTCATTTGCTAATTATTTCTCAAATTACCCCCAAAAAATAATAAATTCTCATTTAGTACCTTCCAGACCGCGTGTAAACCGCGGAACTGTTCCGCGGTCTGGCTTACGTGGCTCCTTGCTGGCCAATCAGGGAGGAGCCACATGGGCAAAGCAAACCGCGGAACACTTACGCGGTTTGCTTTGTCCAACGTGGCAAACCGCGGAAGTGTTCCGCGGTTTGCTCCACCTGCGTCCAGGTGGAGCCACGTGTGCAGACCGCGGAATACTTCCGCGGTTTACCCCAAGCCGCTTAAGTGTCCGCGTTCTGCATGACACAAATGAAGAAAAAAACTTAATCGGGGGCTAATTTAAGAAATTTTCTTAATTTTATAAATAAATATGTCATTAACCCGACAATGCCTCCTCCATTGATTAAGTGCCGATGCCTCTATCACAATAGGTTCAACAATGCCAATAAAACGTCGCGTCCCAGCCAAGATAAAATGACCTCCAAAATCACAAACTACAAAACCAATTGCACCTTTCTATAGATTCAGATCAATAGCACCATTAAAATTGACATGTGAAAATCTATCGGTGGAGGTATCTAAACATGTAAATTAGATCGCACATTCAATGGAGTTCTTGACTGGCCATTTAAAATAGATCTTTTTTGTAAAGCTATTAAATATTCACGTTGTTGCGTATTTGTCTTACCAATTATTAACGAAGCAGATACAGGATGTTGATTTAATACCACTTCATTGCGTGCTTTCCATATTTTCCATAGTAGAAATGTACATAGAGCAAATTTTTCTTTAACATTTCCAAAAAGTTGCGTGTAGTTCACTAAAGCATTCCACCAATCGACTAATGAACTTTGAAGCAATTGATCTGGCCGGAGAGTGAATTTTGAATCAAACCAAACCCCAGCTCGAAGGTTATAGAGGGCCATGCTCATAAGTATTTTTACCACCACCGCCCCTACATTTAACCACTAAAGTAACTCTCTCCCAGCCACATTTCCTATTACTTCCGTTGCATCCGTGATCACATAGTAAGGGGATATAGGCTTTAGGTCATAATAGCTTGGTAGTATGCCAATATAGGGGCAATTTTCAGCCAGACATATTTTATCAGTCATCAACGAGTGTAGTTTTTAATCGTTTAACAAACGGAGCAAGGGGTCAGTTTGTTCACAAGCCACTGGGAAGAGAGTTTGAAACAATCTTCAGGAAGTAGATGGGGATTTTTAATATTAAATTTCGCCTCCACTGATGTGTTTACTTGTATGAATCAACAATTTTCCTCCTACTTACTCTCTAATTAGAGATCTAACATACTGCCCCCGCGAAATACTTGGTTGAAGCGCGAGTAGATCAGTTGCTCTCAAATCCTTAGGCCTCATATGAATCTTATTGACGGCGACTGCGCTGTCTAGATCCATTCTATTAACTGGAGGCGGAAGGAGACAGGATACAGAGACCTGCAGTGAATGGAGGCAGAATCGTTGAGTATATAAAAAAATGATGTTATTTTATAAAATTTGTTATTATTTTTAATAAAATTATATAACAAATATAGACGATCTCTGTTTCTTGTGATTTTTTTAATTTTTAAAATGAAAATCCAAATTAACGATTGTTTTTTTTTTGAAAATTATAGTAAATTAATTAAATGAACTATTTCTTTTTAATTTAGTTCGGTTTGATTTTTCAGGCAAGGATCTCAAATATGAATTTTGAAGATTCAATTTTTGTGTTGATGGAGGAGTCAGCACATTAATAAATTTTTTTTGCCCATTTTCGAATTCTCATATTCAACAACAATTTGTTTAATCTAACAAGTATTTTTCAAGCTAAACTAGATAGTCACCAACTCATTCTTCAATAAACATTTTAAAAAAAAACTTGAATAACTTTTTTTTTATAAATAAGGTATCATTTTCTATTAAGAAAGTTATGTAATTCACAATCCCAACATATTTCAAATGTTAGAATATCTTTATGATCAGAATCTAAAAAGATTTGTCTTTATATGTTGTTTTCTCCGGCTATTCCATTATCAATAAGTAAAAGTAACTCGGTGTGGGTAGACTGCGTGTATCTAAAATACCTCTAACTAAAATGAAAGTGGTTGTATGTAATTTTAAAAAAGCAATAATCGATGATTTTAGAAAATGGACGATCAAAAGATCGAATCACTTTGCCTATCTCTATGCTCTTCTTTTCCGACTTGTATTTTACTTCCGATCTCATGTTCAATAGCCTTACTATAATAATGTTAATTGTATTTACATTCATAAGCATATCGGATTCCACAGCCCTAAATTCTAATTATAGGCACACACAAAACAGATAAGCAAAGCTTGAAGCTAAAGTAGCCAACCAACACCAAAGTGAAAACCAAATGAAGGCAACCATGAGAAATAGCAAATAATTGGTTGCAACATAATATCAAATCCAATCACCATACAAATTATTATTATTATTATGAATAAAATAAGAATAATAAATAGAAAGAAGAGAAGACAGTGACACCCCACCCTCAGTAACCACACCAAACAAGTAGCAGCTACGTTACATTTACTATAATTTCTAATATATTCAAGCTTAAGTAACCCCACACCCAATCCCCATTTTTGTCGGCAGCAGCCTTAACTAACATGTCAGGTTAAAGTTCCTTTGAAGTCCCTTAATTTTGATAAGCATTACCGATATTAGGAGTGTGCAAAAATTAAACCAAATTGATAAATTTATTTTTCCTATTTAGCTTTTTTTTTTTGAAATCATTTTTCCTATTTAGTTTAGTTTTAAACATAATTCAGTTAAGTTTTAGTACTAGAAAAACTAAATAGAACCGAAGTAAATCAACTTGAACATATCAGTTTGGCTTTATTTTGATTCAAACCGAATGCACAACATACTCGTTATTGTGTGAATATAAAAACAAATACTAAATAATAATTCATTTTAGATATATAGTGAAATAGTTTTTTTAATTTTAAAAAATAGAAACATATAGAATTTTTTTAAAATATAAGGATATATTTATATAAAAAAATATATACAGTTTTATACATCAAAATTTATTTATTGAAAAGAAATATTAAAGAAAATAAATTTCTATACATTTAAGATAATTTGTAAAATACATCATTTAAATATAATTAAAATTTAAGCTCGTAACGAATAATATTTTTTTATAAATTTATATAACTACAATTGAAATTAATATTTTAGAAATTATATAACTATAAGAAAAATAGAATTTAATCGAATAAAATTAAAAATATTAATTTTGCAATTTTTTTATAGAAAATTAATTCTTTATCTAAAATTGGGTGTCTAATTTATTTAATTAATGGAAACGGTTTTGAACTATTTCTATTGAACTATGGAGAGTTTCAAAAATGCAAAAAACACAACTTAAAAAAGAAAACATTTTCGTGCATCTATACTCTTCCCATTCTCAATATAACCATATTTGGAGCTATGGATAATAGATCAACAACCAAATGACTAATTTTCTTTTTAAAGAAGCAATGTTATTATGTCAAAAATAATTAGAAGCTTAAATGGTCAATTTTCTTTTTAACCTAGATCACCTTAGCTCTTGAGATCCATTTTTAATATATATAAACGTATTCCAAAATTATTCATCAAAAAAAAAAATTCCAAAATTCCAAAATTGAATCTATATCTGAATATAATAAAATTCATTCATATATTTATAACTTTTCAAAAAATTAGCCTAATTAATTAATTTTTAAAAGCCTAACACTTATTATTTTGAAAAGTAGTGCATAAAATATTTTTAAATATAATTATTTATTTTCATATATTAAATTATATAACAAAAAAATTAATTTTCAAACTTGTCTGTAATTAAACCTTTATATAAAATCAGTGACAATATGGAACTTTATCCAACAACATACTGTCTTGCTACCGAAAAGAATTCTTTTAAGTTTTAAGAAAAACAAAAACACAAAAGAAACACAGCAATAAAGAAATAAAAAGAATAGAATATGAAAATACTAATATTATTGACTCTCTGGTCTAGTTGTCTCCACAAAGACTCAAACCTTCTCATACAGTAAACAAAAAGAAAATCGCAGTAGCCAGTAGTACACTGCCAGTATTAATTGTTTTCAGTTGTAAATCTTCAGTTCGAGTGTGTTTTCAGTTTTTCAAGAAAATTATTTGGGTCAGAAATGTTTGTTCAAGAACGGGTACACCCCAAATCACCAAGAACAACACTACCCACTTCAAATAATCACCACCATCTCAACGAGTACCGTTTTTCCCCATCAAAATCACTCGATTTCTCGACTTGGTTCGCCGAAAACCGCTTCAAAATCATCACATGTCTCTTCCTCATCGCCACCGTGGCCGCCCTCTTCTTCCTCAGAAACACCGGCGACACGGCGGCTTTTCTTTACCTCCAGTCAAGATCACAGCCAATTGAGAAGACTTTAGCTTTTCCACGTATTAATTGGAACCAAATCAAACCCATTTCTGATCAAGCTTCCCCTTTTGCAAATTTCCGTACAGAGAAGTGGATCGTTGTTTCGGTGGCGGATTACCCGTCTGATTCACTTAAAAAGCTGGTTAAGCTTAAAGGGTGGCAGCTGTTAGCTATTGGGAACTCGAGGACTCCGAAAGATTGGGAGTTGAAGGGGTGTATATACTTATCTTTAGAGCAGCAGGCTAGTTTAGGGTTTAGGGTTGTGGATTATGTGCCATTTGATTCTTATGTGAGGAAGAGTGTGGGGTATTTGTTTGCTATTCAACATGGTGCTAAGAAAATCTTTGATGCCGATGATCGCGGCGAGGTGATTGGTGATGATTTAGGGAAGCATTTTGATGTTGAGTTGATTGGGGAAGGAGCAAGGCAAGAGACTGTTCTGCAGTATAGTCATGAGAATGAGAATAGGACTGTTGTGAACCCTTATATTCATTTCGGGCAAAGGTCTGTGTGGCCTAGGGGTTTGCCATTGGAGTATGTTGGTGGGATTGGGCATGAGGAGTTTTACACTGAGGTTTTTGGTGGGAAACAGTTTATACAGCAGGGTATTTCAAATGGATTGCCAGATGTTGATTCTGTGTTTTATTTTACGAGGAAATCTGATTTGGAAAGTTTTGATATAAGGTTCGATGAGCATGCTCCGAAAGTTGCGCTACCTCAAGGTACGATGGTGCCGGTTAATTCGTTTAATACGATTTATCAGTCTTCTGCTTTTTGGGGTTTGATGCTTCCAGTTTCTGTTAGTACAATGGCATCTGATGTTCTAAGGGGTTATTGGGGGCAAAGACTTTTATGGGAGATCGGTGGGTATGTTGTTGTTTATCCGCCTACTGTGCATAGATATGATAGGGTAGAGGCATACCCGTTTTCGGAGGAGAAGGATCTTCATGTAAATGTAGGGAGGTTGATAAAGTTCTTGGTTGCTTGGAGATCAACTAAGCATAGATTGTTTGAAAAGATTTTGGAGTTGAGTTACGCAATGGCGGAGGAAGGCTTTTGGACTGAGCAGGATGTGAAGTTCACTGCTGCTTGGCTTCAGGATTTGATAGCTGTTGGGTATCAGCAGCCTAGGTTAATGTCATTGGAATTGGATAGGCCACGGGCAAGTATTGGTCATGGGGATCGAAGGGAATTTATTCCACGTAAATTGCCATCTGTGCATCTTGGAGTAGAGGAAATAGGGACTGTGAATTATGAGATTGGAAATTTGATTCGTTGGAGGAAGAATTTTGGGAATGTTGTACTTATCATGTTTTGCACTGGACCTGTGGAACGGACAGCTTTAGAATGGAGATTGCTATATGGCAGGATATTTAAAACTGTGGTTATTTTGTCACATCAGAGGAATGATGATCTGGCTGTTGAAGAAGGCAATTTGGAACAATTATACAGGTATGTCCTTTTAAGTAATATCATGTACATTTTGCTCATTTTGCATTAAATAAAGATGTTGATTACTTCTGCAAAAGCTTGCCTAGCAGCCGTAGCAAGGACTATCATATTAGCTGATCTTTTGTTAAAGCTCAACTTCATATTAATTTGAATCTGACTTTAAGATAATTTGGTTACTACTTTTTGTATCCACTCTCTATTAAGAAGATAGATCCTTGTAATAGTAACTCACATTTTGTTTCCTATTGAAGTTGGCATGTTCAGACTTCAGAGTGTTTCACTCAAAATAAGAATAGGGATGAGTGAGGCAGGCAAAATAATGAAGGAGAATTTCTAATACTTGGGCGTTCTTAGCTTAGTTCATAATCCATATCCTCTCCCACGGTGAAAGATACATTGCCTTGGCTTTCTTCCAATTACTCAGATTTTAATGAAGCATTTAACGCATGAGAGATGGGTTCATAGAGCGAATCTTGATGGGGATTATTTTTTCACAGAATCATCTCTAAGATTTTGAGAGCTACTTATTCCTTTGGTCAGTATATAAAATTTGCCTCTTCGTAGTGCAAGAGAAGGCTGCAGGCATCTGACTCTACTAGAGAATGCATTGTACGAAACCTTCTGGATTGGGCCCCTTGATTCCCTAATTCTTCTCCCTGTTTCCTTCTCCTTTTGGAGAATTTCTCTGCATAAACATTTTTGTCCTTTTGACAGATGAAATTTATTCCCTGCTAAATGGCTTTCACTTAGGATTCCATTCTTAATTATCTGCTAAAATCCGGCGTCACATGTCTACATGAAATATGGCCGCCAACATGAACCTGACCCCATATTCTTTAAATTCATTGTATATGGATGACTTGATTTGTTTGGTTATGTTGACGAGTGTGCTTGCTGTATGTGTACGCTCGTCTCTTTAGTTCTCCAATGTTTCGAATAATCAAGTTAATAAACAAGTTTGTTGTTTCTCTTTTTGAATCCTTGGTTGAGTCCTCATTTATCACGCAGAATGTCCAATTTCAAATTTAGGAAAACTTTTAGCCCTGCTATGTTCAAATTGTTAGAATTTATCACATTAAGGTTCATCAAATTGATGTGTTTAAGGATTACCTGCCTTCCAAGTTGTCTTTGTGGTTAGGATAATCTATCAGCAGCAAACTTGATATGCTGCCCTTGAACTTTTAAGTCAGGATAACGTATTTCCATTATCTGTCTGTTCCTACAATAGGCACTGATATCCAAGTGGGAACTTTTGAATTCAGCATATGTATTAAGTTTACAAGGAAAACTGAATGCTGGATAAACTATATATCTAACAATATCGAATACGTATAGATAATGTTCCTGATACAATTTTGCTAATTGTGATATTGCTCTGACATGAGCCTTATGCCTTGTTAAATCATGTCTGGGTGATATTGGCATTTTGTGGGAAATGACACCTTACTCCCTGATTCAAAGTTGTTCTGAGTAGGTGGTGGACTGCCTCTCATGGCCTTAGTGAAGGAAGGGTGGGGCAGTTATTTGCATTCAAAGGCTCAAAGTCATTATAATATTATTTTTTATCATATTTTCGGTGGTTTAATATTACTACTCAACGCTCGAGCCAAAATTGCATACATCATCCTTATGTTAGCTCCGTATTTGTCCTTTTCTTCATGGATGCATTTCTTGTTACCTTTCTCTAAATCTCTAATTTTCTTGTTTCTCAGGCACTCAGTTTTGATAAAATTTGGTTTTGATTGTACTGAATTGGGGTTGTTGCTTTTTTTAACTTATGAACTTTTATTAGAAGCTACATGTGGCAGCTATCATTGTCAATTTGTTGTTTCTACACTGAGGAGGGATTTGTTGTTGATAACCATGGGAATGTAATATATAGCAGATTTCTCATAACTCTCGTTTTCAAATGATTCTAACATTTGACTAATATTTTCAATTTCTTATATTGGTTACAGGCATTTGCCGAAGATATTTGATCGGTTTACTAGCGCAGAAGGATTTTTATTCCTTAAGGATGATACTGTCCTCAATTATTGGAATTTGCTTCAGGCAGACAAGACTAAACTATGGATTACTGACAAGGTAAGCTCTCTCATTTTCTACGACCCCCCCAGTTTCTTCTCTTTCCCGTCTCCCATTTCTTTGCTTGTTATCAATCAAGAGAAAAAAAAATTCTTTATTTAGTCATTTGTGCTTTTGGCATGAGTAGGGATTTTGCAATGGGCTTGATCACTTAGTTGATATTCGCGCTAATTTTCTGGAAGTTTCAGAAATAATCACAATAGTATATAAATAGACTTTGTATGAGGGACAATTACAAAGTGAGTTTTATGCACTAGGATTCCTTTTTTTGTACTAGAAAACTTTCTTGTCGGTACGAGTCAAAGATGCTATCATTGTAGTCTCGATGCATCATGAACGCCACCCTATCACTGCTCCTCTTCCTCTCGCTCTCTGACACGTTGTTTGATTAGGTATCCAAATCCTGGAGTACTGTGTCAACCAGTGGAAACTCCGATTGGTATGCAAAACAAGCAGAAATGGTAAAAAAAATAGTTGGTTCAATGCCCGTAAATTTCCAAGTCAATTATAAGGATGCTATGAAGAATGATCAGGGACTCACGATATGCAATTCTGAGATATTTTACGTTCCCCGCCACTACGTAGCTGACTTTGTCGATCTTGTCAGTTTGGTGGGTGATGAAAAAATCCATAACAATGTAGCGATACCTATGTTCTTTGTTTCGATGGATTCACCGCAGAATTTTGATTCGGTGCTTAGTACAATGGTCTATAAGCGAAAGCCACCCTCTGCTAATTCGACGTTTTACAATGTTCAAGCTCCTGCTGTTCACCCATGGAGTGTGTCAAGTGAACAAGATTTTATAAAGCTAGTAAGAATAATGGCAGGAGGTGACCCTCTTCTAATGGAGTTAGTTTGAAGGTAAAAACCACCATTTCATACTCACATGAACTACAATAGAGACAAAGAAAGAAACTGTAACTTCTTGTACCTGTTATACAAAATTCTTTTTTCTTTTTCCCCCAAGTTTTCCACTTAAGCCTTTTTTTTTTCTTTTAGAATGTAATTTGTGCAAGTTCTGTTTCATTTTCTTTGTAGATTTACAGTGTATGATTCATTTACTGATTGGGTATTCACCCCAGTGACAGAAACATTGCAATTTTTTTTCTGTCAAGGAAATATGAGAAGATTGTAGTCTTAGAATTGTTTGATTTTGTTTCTTCAAATTTGTTTTTCTATTTTAGTTCCAATTTCAATAATAAGAAATTTATGTTTTTGGTGTAGTAGAAAGAAGAACATAATAATCTGCCATTGGATCATAGAAATAAAATTTTGGGATATCAATTTTTTGATGTGATTAAAATTACCGATTCCCTCCATGTTTTTTTCCGACATTTAGATATTAGATAACTGAAACTCTTTGTAGTTAAAATGTAAGCGGAGAGAGTGAGTTTGATCTAACCTTACGGGGTTGATAGTGATTATTGAAAAATACTTGGATATCAACAGAGCTCAAATTGCAGAAAGAAGGAGATTGAATTACTGAGTGACATTTATGAACTACTTTTACAAATTTAAGTGTTCCAGGAAATTGCATCCTTTTAATCACTTACAAGAAAGAGTCAACAATGTGAATGTATTTGCAATCTACTGTCTTTCTAACAGTTTTAACTATTTACCTATCGATTCCTTCGATCTTGTCTTCAACTTCTGAGTAAAGCTGTCTCAACTTCTCAATATTATCCTCTGAAGTTTCCCAGTAGCCGCGGCCGTTCGCTTCTAAGAATGTCTGCACTAACTTTCTGAAAGAGTTTGGATTGGTGTTCATAAGTCTCTTCAGCATTTCCTCATCTTTAATGAAAGTTGAGTTGGCTTCTTCATAAACCCAGTTGTCAACTTGGCCTGATGTTGCACTCCATCCAACTGTGTTAGTTAGGCGCTTCTCGATTTCACGAACACCTTCGTATCCGCTTGACATCATTCCTTCATACCACTTGGGGTTCAGCAATTTGGTTCGTGCATCGAGCCTTACAGTCTCCGCAAGTGTGCGTACCTGGAGGAGTTAAATAAAAGTTTAAGCACAAAAACGGAAGAAGGTTTATCTTGGCTTAAAGTGATTGATCAGAATGTTATGAATTTCTGAATTGCTAACCTGAGCATTAGCTGTTGTTGTGTCTGCTACATATGCACTAGGCTTCTTTCCGTCCTTCCTCAAGTTCTGGACAAGGTTTGTTGGGTCAGAATCGAAGTAATGGCTGACATCAGTTAGTGAGATTTCCGAGGAATCGAGGTTTTGGAATGTGGCTTCGGCTGTGCTAAGAGCCATCTCAAAAACTTTTCTCTTCTCCAGCATGCCAGCACCTGGTGCATCAGAGTCGAAGGCAAAGGACTTCCGGCTCAAGTACATATCTTGAAGTTGCTTCTCGTCATTCCAAGAGGAATTTTCCACTGCAAGGTTGACGTTTGAGGAGTAAGATCCCGAGGCATTAGAGAATACCCGAGTTGCAGCTTCGCGGACGTCGATGCCAAGGGCTGCAGCTTGTTCTAAAGCATGCTTCCTGACAAAGTTCTGCTCAGCTGGCTCGTCGAGTTCAGCCACCATTTTCACTGCTCGGTCAAGGAGGTTCATCTGCAGCACATAAAAATAAATAATGAGGCGCCATATGCAAGACGAGTAAGATAACTGAATGTTAAGAGCACATGACCAACTGGTTATCATTTGCCTCAACAGAAGAGATCAAGTGAAAAGACTCGGTACCTGATTGATGAAGAGATCTCTGAAAACTCCTGAGCAATTGACAACGACATCAATCCTAGGCCTTCCAAGCTCTTCAAGACTTACTGGCTCAACCCGGTTAACCCTACCAAAAGTATCAGCAACTGGCGTGACTCCAATCATCCACATTACCTGAGCCAGTGACTCGCCATAAGTCTTGATGTTGTCAGTTCCCCACAGCACAAGTGCAATTGTCTCTGGATATTTTCCACCATTGTCAGCCTTCTGCCTCTCGACTAATCTATCAACCACAATTTTTGCACTCTGCAATGCTGCTGTTGTAGGAATGGCTTGTGGGTCAAGTGCATGGATATTCTTTCCAGTTGGCAGCACTTTCGGGTTTCTGATTGGATCACCACCAGGACCAGGCTCAACGTATTTTCCCTCCAAAGCTTGTTTCAAACTCCCCAGCTCGTTGTCAGCAACCACCAGTTTCAAACAATCTCCAAGGAACTGGAAAAGCACCCTGAGCTTCTCTCTGTCTGCTCGATAAAATTTTGTGTCGGACAAGTACTGAATCCACGGTTCATTCACACCAAACCCAAGGATTGAGGTTAGTTTATCTGCAACATCTACAACTTGACCCTTCTTATTAGTTGTCTTCTCTACAAATGCAGTGACGGCCCCACGTGATGTGTCAGTTATTTGCCTGAGAAGCTCAACATCCTTCAAGATTCCCTTGTCACTCCCTCTATACACTTCCTCTATGTTTCGTCCGACGCTTTCAGCTAAAATAGATGGGAGAGCAGAGATCCCTTCGTCTGGACGATTCAGTGCAGCAATATTGACTAGAGTAGCAACTGCCTCCATGGCAGATGGAGGCTCTCCAATGACGTGAAGTCCACATGGCAAAAGACGGGACTCAATCTCCATGATCTTAGAGTATACCTTTCCAACCACAAGATCTCTCTCTTTTGCAGGAAGCTCCTCACCCTCATCAGGTAAATCAACATCTTTGTCAAGATTACATTGCTTAGCAGTACTAATAATGGAGCTCACAATTTGCGGCCCACGACCAGTGTCTTTAAGGGACTGGTATGAAGAGATAAGCTCACCCAACTGTTTAAGACCCTTGTATAGACCAGCATTTTCGGCTGGAGGAGTCAAATAGCTAATCGTGTTTGCATAGCTTCGACGTTTGGCTATGGTAGCTTCAGATGGGTTGTTAGCCGCGTAATAATAGACATTGGGGATGTTCCCGATGAGACTGTCGGGAAAACAAGCATCACTCATTCCAACTTGCTTTCCGGGCATGAATTCGAGCGAACCATGAGTACCAAAATGAAGTACTGCATCAGCTTTGAAAATTTTCTCAACAAAGGAATAATAAGCGGCAAATCCATGATGCGGGCTAGCAGATTTGGAGAACAGCAGCCTCATCGGATCACCTTCGTAACCAAAAGTGGGCTGGACACCGATGAAGACATTACCATATTGTTTTCCGTAAACCAAGAGATTTTCTCCATCAGAGTTCAAATTGCCTGGAGGTTTACCCCAGTTTTCTTCCAATGCTGTGGCGTAAGGGGTAAGGCTTTGGTACTCGCGAACACCCATTTTGTAAGCAACATTCAAATTCGGGCTGCTGAATTGAGCTTCTTTATCATGAAGTACGTCTTCAATTAAGGCTTCTGAAGTCTCCGGGAGGCCTTCAAGGTTATAGCCATCTTTTTTGAGATCCTTTAGGACCGAGAAGATGGAGGAGAAGACATTCAGGTACGCTGCTGTTCCAACATTCCCTTTGTCTGGAGGGAAACTGAACACAGTAATTGCTAACTTCTTCTCAGCCTGCATTAATGTTAAAAAAGTTATCATAACATGCTCATTAACTCGATAAAAATGAGTTCAAAGACGTATAATTACATTGTATTAAATTGATAAGAGAAATGAAATTTTAATTTACATGAATACAAGACCATTCTTCGTTTTAACTGTAAAACACAGAATGTCAAGAACCAAGTGAGGTAAAGTAAACTATCTTCAGTCATTTGACTCATTTCCATCAGCAGCATCAAATTGACATACTAGAATTTGATTAAAACATGAAATTCATAGCTAATCAATGAAAAAAAAAAGTAAAATATTTTACTGGGGTTCGTTTTTACATGAGCAAGAACGGTGAGCAAACATCTTATACTTGTCTATTCTGAACATCTTATACTTGTTTATTCTGAGTATTTTATACTTGTCTAATCTGCTGAAGACAAAAAGTATAGTAGGCCAGAAAATTTTACCTTTGATTTCCTTTTCAGTTCCGCCCATCTGATTGCCCTAGTGCAAAGTTGCTCCACCCTCTTGTGAAGCGCATGCGATTTTCCTGCAGTCGCATGGAACATGAATATTTAAGTATTGTTCTCTAGTTTTGCAAAAAAATAAATAACTGCATTGTTGAAGAAATTTCAAATGCACACAACATGAAAGTGAACTTACCTGTTCTTGGATCACGGCCAGCGAAAACAATGGGCTCCATACCACCATCAAGCTCAGGAAGAGCAACTTGTAAAGCAACCTGAATTGGGTGCAATCCCAAAGTGCTATTCAGCCATTCCTCAGTTGTTTGAAACACCAAAGGCAATGCAACAATGTAAGGCACATCAAGCTTCATCAAAGCCTCAACTGCTCTAGGATGATCCTGCCTTGCTGGACCACCAACAAGAGCAAAACCAGTCAACGATACAACTGAATTCACCATCGATTTCTTAGTGACCGGATCGATCAAAAACTTCTCGACTGGCCCTGAAAAATCAAGCCCACCAGCGAAAATCGGTATCACCTTAGCACCTTTTGCCTCCATTTCCATGATCACAGCTACATAGTGACCATCATCACCAGTTACAATATGACTTCTTTGCAAAACCAATCCAATAACCGGCGCATTAGGCGATTTTAGCGCCTCATTAGCGTCTCTTCTAGTTCCATACCAATTCAAATACTCCTTCACATCATCATACATACAAGGAGCTAAAGGATGCCAAATTCCAGTATCCAAAAACAAAACTGGATCAGAATAAGCAATCTTTTCCCCTTTCAATGCAGGTATATAAGACCCAGAAATCATTTTCAAGAAATTCTGCAAATTATCAGGAGAACCACCAAGCCAAAACTGCAAACTCAAGATATAAAGCCTAGCATCCTGAGCTTTATCACTAGGTAAGTACTTCAAAACCTTAGGTAAAGTTCTTACCAACTTCAACATACTATCAGCAAAACCAGCCCCTTGCTTCTTCTTCTTGAACAGTTGAAAAAATGGACTTTTAGACTGACCAAGCTGTGACATACTAAAAGAACCCAATTTGTTCAGCCTCATTACTTCAGGCATTGAAGGAAACACCAAGACAGCATCAAGCCTGTCTCTTTCTTTCTCAACAGCAGCTTTAACTTTCAATGCCAACTCCTCAACGAAAATCAATGACCCGATAAAGATATTTGCATCCTCAACATCTTTACAGAACGTTTCATAAGTGTTCTTGTCGCGAAGCTCTTCGACTAAGTAACCAACAACTTGAAACTGAGCAAATTTAGAGGTTTGGTTGAGTGACTGAACTGCAGCAGTGAGTGAGGATTGGTATTGGGCTTCAAGAACTACATAAACAATCTTGACTAATGGGAGATTCTTGACATTCTCGGGTACTATTCGGCGAACTTCTTGTGTGGTTTGAGTGAAAAGACCATTGCCAATGGCATTACATTTTAGCTTCAAGTTTGATTTTGAGTGTAAGTTTGTTTTCTTGGGAAGAAATGAGTGGAGAAAATAGTGTTTTTGAGATAAAGAAGAGAGCTGGTCTGGTTTTGTTGATGGTAAAGTAAATGGTGATGATACCAAAGAAGCCATTCTAGTACACTAAGTTAACAAAAAAAAGTAAAAAAAAACAGAGCCCTCCTCTGTTTTTCCTCTCTGTATCAAAATTAGAGAGGAAAAAGAGTAAATTTGATAGAGAAAACCGAATTTCAATACAAAAAGATTTGATTTTTATTTCTGGGTTTCCTCTTCTTCTCAAGTGAATGGTGATAGGTTTATATTTTAGTTGTAAGAACTGTGAAGTGAAGAGGAAAGAGTTGGTTATGGTAGTTAGTGGTGAGAAGGAAGTACACGTGGCGAAGTGGGTTGTCAAGGAATTAAGATGTTTTATGAGGCTGAGTTTTGATTTGAAATTGTAGGAGAGAGAGTTGAGTTGCTTATCTATCTATTGGAGTGATGATGATGGAGTATCTTGAATTGTGATTGGCTGAGTTGGATTCCCCAAAAGTAAGAGGGTGATGACAGGGAAAGAGAATATGAGATTGGGTTAGGATTTTCATTGCAGTGTTAAGAGGTTCTTGCTTTCTTTGCCTTGCATTTAGATTCTTTCATTTTGAGTTTGGATTATTTGATTAATAATTAAATTTCTTAATTAGAAGGAACTGATTATGTGTGAATAAAGGGATATTGTAATTCTTGAACTTGTGCATCATGATCAATTAATTGGCGCTCATTTTAATCAATTACTAGCAACGATACATTCTTATTTTAGGCCAATTAACTCCCAGAGTATTATTTTTAAATTAAAATGACTAAGTGTGAGTTAATTGTTTATGACGTATAAATTTGGGGATTGAAATGATCATTTACTCGATTATGTATGCCAAGTAAAGTACTTTTTGCCACTTGTTAGTTGTTATCCATAAACTTATTCATTTTGTACAACTTGAAAGTTAATTGATAACAAAACAGAAAGTATTATCTTTAATTGAATGAAAGAGTTAAATGTGAGGTAATTAACCCTAATGTATAAGTTTAGGGACCAAAGTGACCCTTTGCTCGATCATGTAAGCCAAGAAAAATACTTTTTGTCCATTTGTTAGTATCTCTGTTACTGTTGTCTGTGTGACTGCCACAAGCAATGTTCTGAGGTTAAATTTACAGAAAATGATAGCATGCGAAAAAGAGCTAGTAAGCAACTCGCATTAAAATAAACCTCTTTTAATACGTATTCTCTCCATACATAATTTTCGAATCCAGAAACTTACAAGTAATCAGACTCCTAACTGCTTGATAAAGACGAGCGCTAACTTGCAACTTAAAAGAAATCAATATTCAATACAAATGAACTAACAAACATTAGCATGATTTGCAAATGCAACATAATTGTCAAATATACACTATTTCAACATTCACATTAACATTTTTTTCAACGAAAAATAAGCTGATGTTCAAATTTGCGAAAAAAAGATAACTGATGATAAATTTTGCCACATGTAAAAAATTCGTATGTAATTACAGAATACGCTAAAGTTTATGTTTTTGTTTTTGCAATTGACCAAAGAAATTAACTCGAAAAATATTAAAAGTTAACTTAATATTAGTCAAGCCTGAATTTGAACTGCTTAAACATCAAATGAATCAGAACGACAGAAAATTTACAAACCTAATCGAGTTAACTGATTTGCTTTTTTATCTTTTATGATGATACATATTATAATAATAATTATTTTCAAAAAATTTGACCTAAATTAAAACTCGATCAAGTTTCAAGTTTCAAGTTTTGAATTTTGAACTGTACTCAAATTTTACAATATTACAACTTGACTCGGCTCAATTACACTAGTGACAACTATTGTGGTTCCTCATCAGCTTAAACCTTTGCGTATGCTATATCACAAAGCATATACTTTTGTATGCACTATACACCAATCAATTCTCTAACCATTTTCATTTTCCCCCATGCTTTAGATTGGCAATTCTGCTGTTAATAGCCTCATCAAAGTTGCTTTAGTTAACACTCTTAATGGTTCATCATGTCATTAAAATAAAGCCTCAAAGCATACCAGACTCAATGACTCCATTAACAAATTTTAAAATAAATTTCATAGTGCAGCTTCTTATTCTAGAATCTAGTCCAAAGAACTGATCAGAAGAAGTTGAAAAACTCCATTATTAATACAAACCAAGAGCCAAAAGTGGTCACTATTTTTCTTTCTTTATCTATCAACCTGCCAATCTTTCTATTCAGTTGTTTTCTTCCTAAGAAGGGCAAAATGACAAACTGCTCAACATGTTGACATAATATAATCAATGTGTCCACTTAGGTTACCAAGCAAAAACTATGGCTCCTATTGAGTTGTGGAATCATCACAGGCAAGACATGCTGGGAGAATAATTAATATAAAAAATTACTATCACCCCCTCGGATAAGTACAATACACTGTTTTCTCCCCAAATATTAGAAACTCGCTATTTTCTCTCAATGTTAGGTATTGGATTACTAAAAACCCACATTATCAGGAGAATTTCAATTAAACCGAACTAAAATATCAAGAAAAATACTCCCTCCATCCTTATACAATTGTCCACTTTTCCCTTTTTATTTGTCCCAAGTTACTTGTCCAATTCTAGTAATCACAATCTTTAAAATCGATCTTTCTATATTGCCCTTATTTAAAGTCCGCTATTTATGATTATTATCCAAGGAAGTGAATAAGTTAAAGTATTTAATAAGGGTATAATAGAAAAAATGGAGATAAATATATAAAAATTTAATATATTAATTGTGTTTTATTAAACTGTGTAAAAATGGCAAAGTGGACAATTGTATTGGGACGGAGGGAGTAATTATTTTAAATTTAAAGGGAGAGCAGTACTTTTGTTTGACCTAACCTCATGTTATTAATAGTGATTTTTCCTAAATAATATTGAACATAATATAAAAGGATGCACAACTATAACATAGATATTATATAGTAGCTACAAACCAGAAAAGGTATATAAAGCCACTGTCGGTGGAGCTAACAAATTGCACGAGTAAATAGTATAACTTCATTGAAACCCCTATACTCACTCTTGGTAAAATCTTTGGGTTGATTGCATAAAGATGAAATAAAATGTAAAAAAACGATTTTCACAGATTCATCCAAAATTGACTACTAACTCTTGCTACAAATAGGCTCCGTACAGATCGCTAGGTTCACAGCGGGAACAAGATAGAGTGGTCACTGTAAACTAAACTAAAGGCAAAACTACCACCCATTTAATTACTTGCACATACCCTCTGCACAAAACAAAATTTCCAACTTAGTCAAATTGCATACCAGAATCAGCTTCATCCAAAATTTCTTGAAGTTCCTTCACCCTTTGTCTTGTTAGTGCAACACAATCCTGCAACCACAGTATCCCACTTCTTAATAAGCATAAGAAGCCTTAATATTCTACAAGAGGCTCTGGCCTTTTTAAAATTTATGTTGCATATGAATTCAAATATTTTTTAAAAATGCTTACAATTGATATGCTTCCAATAAGTGTTTTAATCAAAATCAATTCGTAGAACTGTAAAACGGTTTTAGAGCGACAAGCACAGTTTTGCTTATTTCTTCAATTTCAATGGTAGAAAGAACAAGCCATTACTTTGATCCATTAACATTTCTTAACTTGTTAGCATCAGATAGATGGCTTCACATTGAATTTCAACTTTTGGATGCCATCAAGTTAGATGCTTAAGATTATCAAACCTACCTGGACAGCTGATGTAGAGGCGAGAACTGGTCCACCTGGTTTGTAGAAAGACACAAGCCTAGCAGATGAATCCAACACCACTGTTACTAGAGTTTCCATGATAGACTCTTCCTCAGAAGTCGGGTCTGCCAATATGTAGTTTTTGTGAAGTATACATGTTAATGAGAAAGGCAAGCTTCTCAAAGTGAGCTTCCTTTTCTCCTTATTGACCGGCTCCTTTTCCGACTTTCCTCCCCCTTCTTCATCAGATACAACTACTATCTTTCCATCATCATTCAGGGAAACAATGGGGATTTGCACTACAAAATATCAAAGTTCTAGAATAAATGGGCCAATTTACAAGTGGAACCAGGATGCTATGTGATAAGGATTGAGTTCAATCTTGAAAAAAAGAAAATGGAAAATTGTTTTCACAATTTTATTTTGGGATATTTTTTTTGGTATCATTTTCCTTTGCTCTTAAGAAAATATAGATGCAAAAAACAGAAACAATTGCAGCGATTTCAATTAATGTTTTTTACAGGAATGAAAAACAAGTCAGTTTAATATGCAAACTGATTTGCCATATTTGAATTAGCTTTCACAATATCCGCAAATCTATGAATGGTAACTTTTCAGGAATGGAGAAACTTAAGCTAGCTCTGGAGAACCAAACACAAAAATTTAAATGAAAAAATCCACTAACTTCTGACTTAAACTATTTCCGCACAGAGCATCACGAGAAATTATTTAAGGTAAAGTTTGCAAAATTCAGATGCACAGGTATTAGGCATAAGCTGATTTTTATGAGCTGTTCCAGCTATTTATGAGCCACACAGCGCAAAAAGAGTTGACGCTTACAATTGGTGAAGGCAGCAATTGCTGAGAGCAAAGCAGCATCGAACAGAGAACCGTCAGCGTCCAAACAGTAAATGTCCTGCAGATTATACAAACATTTAATTTAAATGTCATTCGACAATTGACAGAGAAATGTTCATAATATATCAACTATTTGCTAAAAAACCTTAAATGTTAGCCACAGTATGGTTTGTTAACATCTGTTTAATAATTATGAAGTGAAGAAATATGAATGTTTATAGCTTCCAGCTAAATAGAGCAAAAAAAAACAGAAAGCAAGAGGATATCTGATTCTCATTTAGATGCATATATAAAATAAACTGTAAAATCATTGATACTTACCAGGTATGCCATCCATGCAGCTTTTCCACTGACCAAAGACAGTTCTTTTAAATCAATCATGCCAGAACTGCAGTAACCCATAGAAATAATTGTTACAAGACATGTTGAAGAAAGTATGGGATTGATCAAGATAAAGAAGAATCCAGTAATACAGGATTGTTGAATAATTCTTCTTTACAGCCATTCAGTAGACACAAAGTGGCCAAGTTAATGTACAGATAAATTATGAAGAGATCAAAACGAAATATTTTCAAAAGGGTATCCAGACACAGATGATAATTACACAATATCCGCCCAACAACAGCGCAAAAGAACTTTATAGTTTATACTCATACTGAAAATGATTAAAAAAAGGATTTGAAAACAGAAACAAGTTACTCCAAAAAGAAGTTGCTTGCCTCAATATGGTATCAGATAACTGCTTTGACACAACCGGTGCTGCATCTGCAGGCCTACCGGGCCTAACAAGTGGAGAACAAATTGGAGGCATGTGGAAATCAATAGCTGAAAACACCAAAAAGTTCACGCATCGGCATTCTACAAACTCAAGCAAAACAAAACTTTCTCAAAAATGAATATTAAAGCAAATGCACTATGGTCAACCTACGCAGCCCTCATCTGGCGACTCAGAGGACGGTGTCATGACTTCCATTTTTATGGCAGCCATCATGGTCTGCGTATAAAAACAACAGCATAGCTTTTTAAAATCACTAAACAATAACAAAAGGTTCATATAAAAGAGAAAAAAAGAGAGCCACTTACAGTTGAACCAATCTTTGCTATTGCAGAGCCATCAGCAGAAGCAACAGCACCTGAATAATAAATTAATTGGGCTGATTAGATTCAAATCAACCACATTACCAAAATCATGATACAAAAAACAAATTGCACAAAATTAAAAGCAAACCTAAAGCTACTGTTGTATCTCTAGATTTTCCGAGTGGTCTACCATCAGGCCGAATAGACTCCGCAAGATGCCGCTCGTAGTACCGAAGAGGAAAAAGGCGTCTAAATGCATCAACTTCCATCTCTGTTGACAAGTCCCCAATTTCATTTGGTAACCCCATTGATTCTACAGTAACAAGCAAAGCACTGACCAGAAATTCAAATACTAGACCTAATAAAAATGAACAATTACATATACAAATTCACAATCCAATGCAATCGAATGGAAACGCCGTCGTTTGGGGTTGCTAGTTGATAAATAACTAAAACACGACATCGTTTAGCTTTCTTGTTTTTAAAAATTAACAGAAAACGGCGGCGTTTTAAACGACACATGACATGATTATCACATCATAATAGCTAAAACCCTAATTTTAGTCTGCTTTCGATCTGAAAACCCTGAAATAAGAAGAATCATTGAAGAAAAAAAATTCAAAGTTCTGATGGCATGCAGTTCGTCAAATTGCAAGTCAAACAATTGTCACAAAAATGAAGACGACGACGAACAACAGCCACAAAACACGCCGTCGCCACTAACAACTTCTAGTAGTAATGGACAGCAAAATTTGTGCTTAAAGTGCAAGATTAACCATCCCATTTCTTCTACTTCTACTACTACTAGTAGTATTGGTAGCAATAGCGATGAAACGCGTTTCTGCGGAGATTGTTTTAGAAGTAACATATACGGAAAATTCAGACTCGCCGTTACTTCTCATGCCATGATTACTCCTTCCGATAACGTCCTTGTCGCTTTCTCGGGCGGCCCGTCCTCCAGGTTTTATTTCCCTCTGATTTTGTTATTCATAGCTTTACAATTGCAATTCGGAAGAATTTTACAGTTGTTGATAGATAGGTTATCTTTAGAATTGATTAAACAGTTTGTAGTGGTGTTTCAGGGTGGCTCTACAGTTTGTACACGACATGCAGCTTAGAGCGCAGAAGAATTTTGATGCCAGTAAAGATAAGTCTTTGCCGGTGTTTGGCGTTGGAGTGGCGTTTATTGACGAGAGTGCTGTTAATAAACTTCCTTCTGATGAAGTTAATGCAGCCATTCGAGAGATGAATTTGGTTTTGTCGAACTTAGCGCCGCCTATGAAGCAGCTGCATGTTGTTCCAATTGAAAATGTGTATTCTCGAGATTTGGTTGATGGGAAGGAGAAGTTGACGAAGGTGTTAAATGATGTTAATGATGTTACTGGGAAGGAAGATCTTTTGCTACATTTGCGTATGTTGGCCTTGCAAAAGGTTTAAGTGACCTGCGTGATCTTTGTTATCTATAAGTGTAGGATATAGAGAATAAAATTCAGCTGATGTATGCTCTTCTGTCTATTGTAGGCTGCCTCTGAAAATGGCTATAATAGGCTTGTCTTAGGGTCATGCACATCGAGGATTGCTTGCCATGTCCTTGCTGCGACAGTGAAGGTTTGTACTTATCAGTGGCTTCATGCTAAATCCTTATTGTTCAAGTAGAATTTTTTTTTTCTCCCCATGGCTATTGGGTTGAATCAATCTTTCATGTTTGCATTACATCCTATGAAAAAGTATGAACCTTGTCATGTAAAAGCTTTTGGGAGGACTTTTGAATATTGTTTGAATGGAATCTAGTAGTGGAACTTGATCTTGTATAAACCAACTGAAAAAAGAACTATTATGTGTAGTTAGATTGTTGGATAATTTAATTTGAAGTTCTATTTTTTGCTTCATGCTGTTTACTCGTGAAATATATTATTTTTGTATTCTTTCAAGTATACAAATATGAAGAATCAAAAAACTAATTCACAAAAACATATCTAAAATGAAGTTACTTTAATGACGCATTGTGGGCCTGTTTATTAAACACCATGCCTAATCTATTGATTTTCTTTTACTACTTAAGTTATAATAAATTCTTTTATTGACCATATGGCATGCGTGATACATTGTCAGAATCAACTATTAATATCCCTTGGGAAATTACGTAAGTAAGTTTCCTTATCCCTCCTATTTGTTTTATGCTTTAATAGGGCAAAGGATATTCTTTATCAGCAGATATACAGTATGTTGATGCCAGATGGGAGGTTCCCGTTGTGCTTCCACTTCGTGACTGCACTGTGCAGGAGCTGAACCTAATTTGCCGTATTGATGGGTTTGTGCTTAATGCTTTTTAGCTATCATCACGTAGAATTCCTTTTCCTATAGCATTCTATGGATTTGTTATGTATTTAAGTTAATAGAATCTATTGCTAAATGATGGTTCTGTTCTTATCTTGGCAGGGCAGTCTGAAGACCATGGAGCTACTTACTGGTTATCCAACTGGCATCAATGGATTGATTTCTTCCTTTGTAACTCTTTTGCAGGTAAAGAGCTTTATCTTTCTGGAAGTTAATTGTCTTATAGTATAGGACCATTTGGGAAGACTATTTACTTGTTGGCCTAATGTCTTAAAAAACCCCGACCTTTTAGCCCCTTTTCAATCATACCCTGACGTTGAAAATTTGTCAATTTTAACCTATTTTGCATTTTTGTGTTTCAATTGTACCCTGAAAAATTAAATTAACGTCTTTTGCATTTTAAAATTTGTTTAAAACATTCTCCATGTCTCGCATATATTGATTGTATATTTTTAAAATTTATTTAAATTTAGTTAAATTAATTAAGAATTTAAATTAGTGTTAGTTTGATTATGGTTTTTAGTTAGTTTTTAAAAATAAAGGACTTATTTGTACTTTTTTGAATAAAAAAGAATTTAATTTCATGTTTAGACTTAATTAATTGAATGATTTCATCATTTAAGTAAAAAAATTAACAAAAATTAAAATATTGGGGTACAATTGAAAACGGAAAATTCAAATGTGGGTAAAATTGACAAATTTTCAACGTCGGGGTGGAATTGAAAATAAATTTAAAGGTGAGGGTTTTTTGAGTGATTAGGCCTTACTTGTTGGTGAACTTCAGTATATTGTTCACTTGGAGAGCAGTAATGTTATTTGATTTGGTGAAGCAATTACTTACTTTCTTGAACAAGTTCCATCATTACATGACTGGCAATTAGTTATTCTTTCTGGGTAGTCTCTTTGGTGGTATTGTAGTGCAAGTGTAGTACTAAATATTAATCTTTAAATCTGATGGGTTTTAGGAAGAAAATCCTTCTCGAGAAAGCACAATTGTTCGAACAGCTGGAAAGCTTACTCCATTCCAGTTCAATAGGATCCCCGAAATCAATGATTGTAATGTTCCTTTGGCTACTCGAAGGCGTCAGAAGAGATTCAATCTCAAGCCTGTGGAATCTATGTCTTCTGAGTTATTCTGTCCTATATGCAACAGCCCTTTGAGCGATTCTGAATTGTTAGATATCAGCAGTTGTAGAAGTAGCCAAAGCTCAAATTTCCATGCTGCCTGTTGTTCGAGTTGCAAGTTTCAGATACTTCCCAAGGACCCATCATCATTGGAACATTTTTATTGGTCTTTACCCCAGCAGCTAGTGGCGCGATCAAAGCATGAAAGCGGTGACAATTTGAATTTGCTAAGGTAAGAATCTAAAGTTACCATTAGGCATTAGCTCTATTTATGGCATCATATGTTTGATTTGGCAGAAGTTTAACTAAACTTGTTTGATGCAATCAGTCAATAGTCTCAATACCTCATTTTACACTCCTTCACATGTTTTCTGCCTAATGCTGCAGTTTGAAATTTCTTTTTTATTCATATATTATTTTGTTCTGGTTAATTAGTTTTTTCTGCTGATTTTTGAACTTTTGTCTTCCGTTGTTTATAATACAGTTTTCTACTTGCAGGGAACAAATTCAAGATTGCCTGCTTTCGGATGGCGAAGATTAACTGATATCACATCCCAGATTTCATGATTTTTTTTGCTCCTTATATCACGAGTCATATTCACTTTTCCAAGCTAACTGCTTGGACTTCCTAAAATCATTGCTTGTGCGAAAGACCCCTCTTACGGTGCTTTTTTATTTATGTCCACTATTTGCTTATTGATGTGATAAGTTGGTTCTACACACAATTCAGTCAAGGCTGAAATAAAATCAGGCATTACATATTTTTCCCATATAAAAACTTATATAAAAGCTGTATTATTAGGTTGACCAACTTTTTTAGTTTTGGTCAAATTGATTTTCTTTCTATTTTTTTAGTGAGTATTTTTTTCTCAACATTTTTGCCAACAGCTTATATCTAGTGATATGTGATCATTTTTATTTGCTATGAATAAATTTTAATTTCCTTAATTTCTAATGAAAATGTAACATGCCTTGTGGTCTTTTTAGGCTATTAAATTACACCAATACATTTTATCATTTTCTAAAGGCTTAATTGCACAAAAAATCAGTAACTTTCGCGTGTTATTTGTATTTAACATAATCTTTTTTTTGGCATAAAAAATCATCAACTTTTATTTTTTGGCATATTCGTCCACAACCGTTTCCTTTGAAAAATTAAGCACAAAACGACGCTGTTTTAGCGCAAAACGGCGCCGTTTCACATCCCATGGACAAATATGTCAAAAAATAAAAGTTGGTGATTTTTATGCTTAGAAAAGAAGATTATGTTAAATACCAAAAACACGCGAAAATTTGTGATTTTTTATACAATTAAGCCTTTTTTAAACAACAAAAAGGGATGAGGTGACCTGCAATAAGCACGCTTGTTGGATTGGATATTGTTATATAGAGTCTTTTTGATTGCGGATTGTTTGAGATAATTACAGAATTTAAAACTAAAATATACATAATTAATTAATTACCTGAAATATCTATGATCGATGATAATTATTGAGTGCCAAAAATACAAGAAGTTGTTTGAAGATATGGAAGGTCTGATAAGTCTCCGAGAATTGTCTATTAGAAATTGTTGAAGCTTAATTTATTTTCCACAAAGCTTAAGATATCCGACTGCATTGCAGACTTTCAATTATTGAATGCAGTAACCTATGGCAGACAACCAAGATTTTTCTCAGTTCTTCCTTCAAGCCATGGCACTTGGAAAATTACCCAAGTTGGTTGATTTGCCGCTGTGGCTTCTCCAAAATTCCATTAACACACTAGAATTCTTGGTATATATATAGCCGCAATCTCAAAGAACTGAGAACTAAAGGTTAGAGATTGGCATATCCTAACATTTTTAACCAATGTTCAATCAGGAACATCCAGTAGAGGTTATTCTTCGAAGAATCAAGTAATATGTAATTATTTTTATTGTTTTTTCATAAACTTTTGTTAGATGCTGAGCATTTACATAGTATCGATGGAACAAGTTCTACACATTTTCAATTAATACTGAATCTGATACAATTAATACTGAAACTGTATCAGATGTCGGCAATGGCTGTGAGAGAGAATTTGAGATTCTGCATATTTTAGTATTGAACTTGTACAGCAGGAAAATAATTTACATATATGAGGTTAGATGCCTTAATTACTGAGTGATAATAATTAGAAATGATTTACTAGTCTCCCTTTCTATACAATTGAGATTCTCATACAGCTTTACTCATTAGACTGTCTAATGCAAAAGCGAAATAGCCTGCAAGAATCGAAACGATGAAACACTTTCAAACAGCTTTACCAGCAACATGTATAAATAATCAATTTTCTTTTACAGGACAACTAGAAACTCTAGAATTTAGTCCCAAGTACGAGTTAGCATAAACCAAACAGGGGGCCACTCACCAAATTCAAACTCCTCGAAAAAGTCTCCCAAATTCAGCATATGACAATTGCTTATATCACATTTTTAATTTGTATTTCTGCCACACATAATACAAAGCAGGAATACCCAAATCTGTACACTCCATGAAGACAACAGCCCTTTCTCTCACAAAAAAAAAACAGAAGAAGCGCCATTTCTGTCTTGTATTTGAGGAAACACACATATGCAAACCTATCTTGCGGAAAAGTCGCTACAGATCAAGGGAATTTAGAGAAAAAATCCTCGAGCTGATTTTCACTTATCACCACACCATATTTTTCGGTAAAAACTAAATTGATTGAATCCATTCCAATATCTGTCATCTCATTTGATGCATGGATCTCGTTGTACTCATTCAAGTTGTGCACATTCCCATCTGCAAACATACATGCAAGAAAATTAAAAGTTCAAACCCAACACCAATTCTCCACGTGAAGTTCCTAGAAATATATCCAACCCCACAGAGCCTTAATCTCAAACTAGTCAACAGAGAGAGCATAATAAGAGCCAAAATTATAAAAATAGGGGAAATTGCTACATCATAGAAGTGCGTCCTAACAAAAAATGCTAAAGAAGCAGAGTATCTCCTTTCTGCTTAAATAACTCCAAGTATCTTGTCGATATGCATTTCTCAATTCCAAGTATATGGTATACTAATAATATACAAAGAAATCTAGAAAAATGAAAAATGAATCATACTTTAGCATTGTTAAGTTTAAACTAGACAAAAAGATATGTTTATTGATTATTATATTTAATAGAACTTGCCTTTAGCTACTATAGGTGCATAAGCAGGAGGTTGAGCAATCCAGTTCCCAGCCGAATCTTTCATATGTCTTCTATCAGAAGCAAAGTGATGGAGAAATAACGGAGCATGTACAATCCGGAATAACCTAAAACTCAATCATTATGATTCAGTTCTCAACATAATAAAATTCTACTTGCCAAAAACAAGCAAAAGAGAATTACCTCTTGTAGTCAGAAAAGAGCTGAAAATCAGGCTGAATGGTTTCAGATACATACGTAGCCAACGGAGAAGGAAAGGGAAGACTCGAATCTAAATCCCACACTAAATAACGAGACTCGCCATCTCTTTTTCTCTGCATATTAAATAACATTTGCCTTAGCAGTGCAATAACAAGAATTCATAACTAATATTGGTCAAAATACCAAATATGCCATCACCTGAATGCAAATGACATGATAATCCCATAGAATAATCCCATCTGCTCTCTTACTGGCCTTTTGATGCCACAAAGGAACCTACATTCGACAAAACGAAAATCAAAAACTAAACAAATATTCTTTAAAAATATGTAGCAACATCGAAGAAACCCATGTTACATGCCTGTTTCTTTTCATTGGAAATGAAAGCTACAAAAAGATCAGCCTCTTCTGCTATTCCATTTTGGCTCAGTTTCTTGCACAGTAAATACACATTCTCCTCACTAACATTCATCATACCAAAATAATCAACAAATATGAGCACAACGATACGACAGAGTTACTTATTTTATGAATCAAAAGTACGGAATAATTATTCTATACGGAATAGTTATTCTATTCCGAACTTATTTCATAAACCAAACATAACTTAAATTCTAAGAAATACCAGAAATATGGAGTGTGATCAAATTGCGAAACGTCAACTCTGTTTACTATCAGCTCCTCACTGCTCGTCATTTCCTTTCTATTTCTCTCTATACCTAACCATCGTTTTATTTACACCTTCAAATCTCACAATACGCCGTCGTTTCATCCTCCATAAAACGATACCGTTCTTTCTTCTATTTCATCTTATTAAAAACGACGTCCCGTATTATCATCGTCACCTTCCCTAAAATTTTAGTTTAACCTCCGAAAGAATAATACGAATGGAATTGAAAGAACCTGGACCAGAAGCATCGCCGCCGTCGACACCACAGCGGCGCCGTTCAGTCTGCAATAACTGCGACCGTCCGATTCCAGTATGTCTGTGCCACGTCATTCCGGTCCCGCCGATTCAGACAAATACACAGATCATAATAATCCAACATCCACATGAGTCTAACCATAAACTCTCCACTACACCTCTTCTCACCAAATCACTCCTCAACGCCACCTCTCTCACCTCCCAGCGCCTCACCCTTAACCTCCTCCGCCGCCTTCCTCCGGCCAACGCCGCCGCCACTTTCTACCTTTTCCCTCCTACTCCCACCTCGCCAGCCATAACCCTAACCGAACTCAAAAAATCAATACAAAACAAAAACACTGACAACACTCCTATAGTTTTGATCGCGTTTGATGCCACGTGGAAACATGCGAAGGAGATGGTGAGTGCTAGCGAAGGGTATTTGAGTACATTTGCGACTAGGGTTTGTTTAAATGGTTTTGATGAGAGCATGGAAGGAGGGAGCATTTACGATTCAGAGTTAGTGTTGAGGAAGGAACCGTTCAGCGGCTGCGTAAGTACGTTGGAGGCGGTGGCGCGGTGGTTAGGAGCGGTGGAGACAAATGGGCCGGTTATTGAAGAACGATTGATTACGGTTTTGAGGGAGATGGTTAGATTGCAGGCCCAGTTTTTGAAGCCCATGAAGCCCAGGCCCAAGTTATTGAATAAGAAGAAAAATATAACTAAAGTAATTGAGAAACAAAGTGAAGAAGAAAATTAGAATTTGTTGAGTTGTAATTCAAAATATTATCATTCAATATTTGCATCACTAAATGAGAAATTAATTACATTTATAAGAATCTTGATGATTGTCTTTAGTAATAATTTTTTCATTGATGTTTAAAGTCTCGATATCTCCATCACAGTTGAAAACGTTAAGCTCTTGCCGAGATAATATTATGATATAATGTGTCTTTTATGATTGCTGTGTAATGCACTTCATCAACTTATCATTATTAGATAAGTTACAATCACTTTTTTTTTTTTTTTGATCGAGTTACAATCACTTTTATCAAACGGTAAACTAGATAAAATAAAATAGACTAAAATAAATTAACTCTAGAAAAATCGAGCAAATAGTTTTTTTTAGTGTTACAATCATTTATTTTTATTGTTGCTCTTTTATAATCTTCTCGAGATGAGGCACAGTGTTTTCTAAATTATTTTACTTTCCGACCAAATAAATATTTTTACATCGACCCCCAATATCAACCTAGTTCATTCAGGATCGTGAATACTTTAAATTTATTATTTAAAAAAAGGGATATTTGTCTAACAAATACCAACTTTTCACTTTTATAGCAATTTAATTTCATTATTTTTGCAATTTGTAACCCAAACTGATTCTCGACAATTGTGTGCATACGTGGCAGTCCTATTAGATACATGTATTAGCATATTAAATTCTAACGTTTTAAAAAAAATTCAAATAAAATCCGAATTTTTTGTATTTTTGCACTTTGTAGATTAAAAAAAAAAGATAAAGTTGCCGAAAAATTGATTGGGACTACAAATTGTAAAAATAAAAACGGTTGGAATTTGTTTCGTAATGTTTTTAAACGTTGGGATTAAATCGATATGAAATAGAACATTGTAATTTATTTTATAAATATCCCTTTAAAAATGCATAGACCAACCAAAAGCTTTCATCCTCAAATTTACTGCATAATAAATTGCTAAGTCGTTGGTTCAATTCCTACCACAAACGCTCTTCTCTTTTCAATTATATAAAAAGATAAAATAGTAAAATTTGCATTGATGTATTAGACGCAGTCTATGTTTTAGGTTATCATATTTATAAAAGTTTTAAATGAAATATTACTATCAAAATTATACTCCTTCCGTCCCAAATAATTGTCCATGTTTCTATAAATCATAATTTAGAGTGTTGATTTTTTTTTATATTATTTTTATTTAAAACTAACAATTTAATGCCGTTAGCTTAAAAGGTAAATTAATTATGATACTTAATAGGAGTATGATAAGAAAAATAAATATAAAATTATAAAAAGTTAAAGTATTAATTGTATTTTTTTAAACTGTATAAAAAAATTAAATTGGATTATTATTTTGAAACGGATGAAGTAAATTTCACCGTTTAAAAGAGGAAAACGTGAATTTTGTGATATACAAACTTGAGCTACACTACATTCCTATGTAGACATGGGAAGAGAACACATCATGGTCCAAACTGGCCCATGGGCTACCACAAGCCTCTATCAATCACGGTATGTACAAATAAGATTTCAATATGTAGTCATTTTGTGAGTTATAGAAACATAATGATGATGTCTTAATAATCCTAATTAGTCATTTCATACCATTTTTAAAAATGTAAAATATTTGGAATTCATAAAATTGGTTTCTAGCCACTAATATATACTAGGAATTATTTATTATGCTTGGAATGAGGATATGAAATAGAAGCACCAAAGTAATTATGGGTGACATCTTCAATATTTTTCTCTAGATTTATAGTTATTTTTTATTAAAGATGGTAATTGACTTTTTAGAATTTCAATTGTTAGTTTGTTAGCTACGGAAGTGTGATTCGAACTCGCAATTTTTCGATGCACTTAGAGGTATCATAGCTATCTAAACTAAACTCACATTGGCCTAGACATATAGTTAGTTGTTACTTGTTAATGTTAGTATTTGATATAATTGTTCTTTTTATTTTTAGTAATTAAGAAAAAAAAGCTCTTGCAAAAGAAATTAAATTCACACCCTAAATAAAATATCGACAAATATTTATATCATTTGAGCTGTCGAAACAACTAACTTACAGAAATTAAAATCAAACTCCTAACCATTCATTATGCATTGGAGGACCTAACCACTAGAACTTACCCTCCTTGCGGCATCCTTTATTGTATCGATCCTTAATTGTGTCAATTATCGATTAATCTTTTTTTAACATTATTTTATATTCTTTTCTTTTTCAATTATTTATTGTTTTCATCCTCTCTTATTTTTCTCTTTTTCTGTTTAAATTTCGTCACTAAATAAATGTTAAAGAGTTATTATTTTATATTTGGTATGTAAACAACATCACATAAATTGATTGTAAATATCGTAATATTTCGTTGCACACATCTAATTTGAGTGGTAAAATTACCTTTCACTAATGGTGAGTAATTGAATTTTAATTTTTAAAAAATCAACAAATATATTTTAAAAAATTAATGTCAAGTCTTATGTTTTTTCCCTTTTTTTTTATGTTTTTTCCTTTTCAATAATGTCTTTCCACTAGATGCAAATACTGCATTTAAAATATGTGAAAAAATAATTACTAATTTTCTCCTATGGAATTTGAATTCTTCTCATAATTAACAATCATTCTCTACAAGATTAAAATAACATTAATTATAAATTACTTGTACTTTAGAACACATTTGATTTTCTCTTTAATAAAAACTAAAATAAAGAAAAATAGAAAAAGGGCGAGGGACCCTTGATGCTCCAAGCAGGTGAGACAAACCATGATACAAAGGTCATGATGCATGTCTAATAAAGAGAGAGCTCAATCTCAATCAATTTAGATTATACGGTGAAAATATAATTTGCTTTTTCCTTTTTATTTTATTGATTGAACCGAAATTCTTAAAATTAAATTAATCGGTCAATCGAATGTTTAAAATTAAACCGACCGAACATGAAATCCTCCCACCGAAAAAGTTTAATGAAATTCAAAACCGAATTGCTTGATAGGTCGATAAGTATGTCGATCTTCGGCTTATTGGATTGGTTTGATTAATTTAGATAATTCAAATTTTAAACTAAACCGATAATTGAAAATTGAATTTTAAATCTCACAACCGAACGAATCAAATTAATATTTTTAACCGAACCAAAATAAACAAGAATTATCGGTTCGTTTGATTAAATCAGTTGGTTAGATAATTTGCTCACCCCTGTTTTGTTGTGTTCATAAGGATGACATTCCCACACAAAAATGTTGGGTCTCCCCCACACCCATAACCCATCCACATGCCTTTGGTAGAAAAGAGTGTGGGTAGGGAAGTGGAGTCATGTCTAACAAAGTTTTGAGAAGAAAAATACACAAAAGAGAATTGAAAAAGAAAGGTTAAAGTAAAATATTGTATTAGATCTACTTTTTGTTGCTCTTAGTACAACAAGAATATTTTTGTTATTGTTATTGGCAGAGAATTAATCATTAATCATTAATCTAATAATATTAATATTCTATTTTAATATAAAATATTACATTTATACCTTTTCAAAATTGCAATTGAAAACAAATTAAATATATATATTAGAGTTATAAAGGAATTGTCTTTTGATTTTATGAAAATTTATAAAGAGCTCAAATTTAATATTATATGACCATGTTGTTTATTTTTTATCTGTACATTTATAACAAATTTAAAAAAATCAATTATTTTCTATTATATAATGCACGCTCCATTTAACCAAAAACATATAAAAAGGAGAGTTCAAAATTATTGTTTATCAAGGGTAACATATCTACATAATATTGTTATGAAATATATTAAGGAGAATTAGAATCTCATTGGTCGAGCTTACTCACAATAGAAAATACACATTTATTAGGTTGAGAGTGTTTGATTCAGTTTTTTGATAACTTTTTTTTATCAATTTACAGAAGAGAGAGAAAAAAGAGATTAGAAAAGAAGATTGGAAAAGATGATAAAGTGAGTTGATTCTCAGTAATTATAAGAGCAGATTACGCTCAGATTCTTAAAATATATCATAATTAACACTTCACCAGACCCACCGTGATGGTGGGTCTGTCATTTTTTGTCAGACCCACCACCACGGTGGGTCTGAATTTTAATAAAAAAATTAAAAAAAAATTATTTATTTATTTTAAAAAATATTTAGGCATCGAAAATTTTAATAACATAATTTAGGGAAAAATTAGCGGTAATTAATTTTTTTTATTAATTTTAAATGATTTAATTTATATTTTTTATTTAACTAATTAAAATTTATATAGAAAATAATTAAATTAAATTTAAATAAATTTATTAGTCTGCATGAATTTTAATCGGAATAAAATAAAATGTTGAGATAATTAATATTTATTTTAATTAAATATAATTTTAAAAAAAAAGTGAATTGATTGATTTAGTTGGATTTGATTTAATTTGGTGTGGGTTAGTGATTTGAAATGTGCCATGTCAGGTAGTTTTGCTGAGTTGGCAGTGACATGGATGACATGTAGGCACAAAATCCGTTTCGATTCAAAAATGGCTGAAAAAAGAAACACAACATATAAGATTTGGCTAAAGTTGACCCAAGCCCCAAAGGTTTGACATTTTTTGGTGAATAAACCTTACTAATAATGATATTTTTATGGGAAAGAATTATGCTTGTGATTCCATGTTTAAGATGAATGTTGGTAGTAATAAAATTTCTACTTCAATATACATATTGTGTGATTTTAATATTTGACATGCTAGAATTTATCACGTTAATAAAAAGAATAATTAGTGATATGAGTACTTAAGGTTTAATTTCTAAAATGACCTTAAATGATTTAAAAAAATGTGAATTCTATAGTCCAGTTAAATAACTAAAATATCATATAAATTAGTAATTAGAGAATTTGAACCTTTAAATTTAATTTATTGTTATATCCATAAACTTGATGGTATTTTACCAAAAATTGTAAAAGATATATTATTACTTTTATTGATGATTATTCTGATTTTACATATGTGTATTTGTCAAAAAATAAAATTTATATATTTGACATGTTTAAGTTATTTGTATCAGAAATTGAAAATCAATTTAATAAAAAAATTATAAGATTTTGTAGTGATAGAGAAATTAAATATGATTCAAACATGTTTAATGAATTTTATAATTTACATGGCATTATATATGAACAAACTGAAAAATATAGAATAATATATTACTTTTAAATAGAAAATATAGAGTAATATATTAACGAGCTATAACTTTATTAGTATAAATGTTGGACAATATTTTGTTAAAATTATAAATTCAATTATTCTTATAAATGCTATCATTCTATAATTGTCAAAATAAAATATGGAGTAACATTTTTCTTTAAAGTAAATTATTTTTAGGTTTCTGAGATATACTATAATTAACAGTTTGACACCTTTTATTTTAAAAGTCTACTTAATGGTCTCTCAGTTTCAATTCCGTTAACTATTAAGTCACTCCGTTAATTTTGACATTTACTTTCAAAATAATTTGGTATCCCATTTTTAATTTCGTGAACGGTTTGGTCCCTCACTTTTAATTTTATTAAACGATCGGGTACCTTACTTTTAACCGATTTGATACCTCAATTTTAATTCCGTTAAACGATTTAATCCCTCAAATTAACCGAATTTTTTTTAGTTAACGAAACTAAAACCGAAAAAATATTAAATAAACTTTTAAAATAAAAAATATTATACTGTTAATTATAGTATCTCTCAAAAATCTCAACGTTATTTGCCTTTTTTTTATGGGATTATGCATGCCCTCTACTTTACTAGGTCCGTCATTGATGCAGCCATTAACCAATTTAAAATAAGATAAGAACAATTACATGACAAATTGTTCAATCCCAAAAAAAGAAAAAAACAGAAGGATAATTCAGCAGTTTCAGCAGTTTCCAGTAACATGCCGGTAAGAGGATAGGCGAGATGATGGCCATCAGCAATTCAGCATGGTGCCACCTGTTCTAATCATAGTGGCTGTTGTATTTTATTTTAATTAGTGATGTCTTTTTTTTTTTTTTTAACAAAGGCTAAAATTTCCATTAATAATAACGAAAATTACATGAACGGTTTCTCAACATACTGAGTCAACTATTCTAGAAAAATTGATGAGAGCTGTAAAAATACAGTCATCGACTAGGGCTAAACTAACCACCAAGGGTCATCCAAATTTGTAAACTAAAACTAGATCTAATAATAAAATCTAGATTTATTGAACGTTCTAAAGAAGTCTAACTTCGAATGCACGACTGATCACATCTTCTGTGATACATCTGTTCTCTTAAAAATTAAAAACATCATCGATATTGACGCAAAACATACCTGTACTTGATGAAATCCGTCGTAAGATGCTGCCTATAATTGTTTCAGAGATCCAAGTCGTTTGCACCGCAAAAAACAATTTCATCTCTAAAGATGAAAAAAAATACTCTTAATTTCGATTAGATTAGATCTAATCTCAATTAAAAGACTATGGTAGAAACTTTATTCGAAAACTAAAGATAAAAACTATGAAAAAACTAAATTTGAGAGATTGGTGAGGTGATTTTTGGCCAAAAATGGCCAAAAACCACCCCCAAATGAACAAGAAGAAGAAAACTTATTAGGGTTTGAGTTTGAGAGATTTTTTAAAAGAGAGAGACGGCTAGGGTTTTTCTCAAATATCCAAATGGATACGATTGAATTAGCAGAGAGTTAATTAGTGATGTCAAATAACAAAATTAACCCATAATTAAAATTTTAACAAAGGATCAATTCACCGCTCAACTTGGCACAAAACATTAAATAAGCCCAAATTTAACAAATTGAATAAAAAAACCATAAATTCCGAAAATTGATCAAATCCCTCTAACAAAAAAGAGAGTGTGATAGAATAATTTAACCAAATTAACTCTAATTAAACCTCTAATTATAACCCAAATTAAAATTTTAATTTAAAATTATAATTAATTTAGTGGACTATTAAATACCGCCCCTAAATTATTAGGTACCGCCTATATTTTACTTAAATTCCCTTTTATCTTAGTTTAATTCTAAAACTCATATTCAAATACTCTCAATTTACATTCAAACACGAAGAACAGGTAATTAAAATTTTTGAATGACAATGTCGGAATCTAACCGAAAAGAGACGGAACTCCCCCAGTACGGAATTCCCACGGTGTTTTCTCTAAAGTTTGACAGCGAATTTCCAAAGGTCTCGTAGTTTGTCACCGTACTATGCCTTGGTTAGGGTTGTGAAGTTGTAACCTAGATGTTTTTCGGTGAGAAGACACGGACTGTTGGAACAATCTGAAGGGAATAAATCTTAAACGGAGGAAGGGGAGGAGACAATCAGGACACCGCAGTGGCGGAACTTAAGAAGGGGGATATTTCTGCAGCGATTGGATAAGGCAGAGAGAGAGGGTTGTTGCAGGCGGTGGTAATGAAGGAGAATAAATAAATTGTATTCAGTTAATTGTGTTTTGAGTCGAAGGGTTGTTGCTGACAGTGGTGATGGAGGAGGAGGATATTGGCGTAGCGATTGGATAAGGCGAAAGATCGCACTACTAAAATTCTGTCATTTAGCGACAGATTTTTCGGTCGCTAAATGACCAAAATACGTCGCTAATACGTTTAGCGACGGATTACCGACGGATTAAATCCGTCGCTAAATTCCTCGTCGCTAAATTATTTAGTGATGAAAAAAAATTAGTGACGGAATTTTAAAAATTTAACGACGGATTTGAATCCATCACTAACTTTTTAAGTAAAAGTAATAAAAAAATAAATAATAATAATTTTTTTAATTAAATCATAAAATGAATTATATTATTTAATCTATCACCCACCGTCATCCACCCACCCCGCGCTATGTCATCCAACGTCACTACCCCATGATTTTCGCAAACTTCCCAGTAGGTCACCCATCCTTCCGTTGCTCCCACTCAATCCTCTTTAACCCTAAGATGCCCCCATGCGTAGCTCCATTCCGATTCCGTAGCTAAATCTGTATATTTAGTGACAGATTTCTAAATCCGTCTCTAAATAGGGACGGATTTAAAATCCGTCGCTAAATAGGGACGGATTTAAAATCCGTCGCTAAATAGGGACGGATTTAAAATCCGTCGCTAAATAGGGACGGATTTAAAATCCGTCGCTAAATAGGGACGGATTTAAAATCCGTCGCTAAATAGGGACGGATTTAAAATCCATCGTTAAAATTCGTGGGATAACTCGCGCCAATTATTTGACGAAATTAGCGACGAATTCAAAATCCGTCGGCAAAAAAATATTTAACGACGGATTTTAAATCCGTTGCTAAAACGCAGTTTCTAGTAGTGTCGCTGGAGTGGTTTTTTGATTAGGTGGAGTCGAAGGATTGTTGCCGGCGGTGGTGATGGAGGAGAAGAAATAAACTGTGACTGAACAAGAAATAATTGATTAGGTTAAAATGTAAAAAGTACCAAAATATTTCTAGGGTTTTTATTAAAATTTTATTTGTTATATAAACTATTAAAATTATACGAGTTAAAATGATCCTTAAAAATATTCAAGTGCTAATTTGAAAAATAAAATAAATATATTCCTCCCTTTGTTCTTTTTTCATTAGCTTTCTACCTCCAGATTGCGGCAAATCCTCGGCCGTGTTGGTTCTTAAGATCTTCTTTTTAAAAAGATTTGATTCGAACCTAATGTATGTCTAAGGTCCAATATTTAAAAATTATTTTAAATTTTTTTATATTTATACTCAGTTGTTGGATGAGGGTAGAAAAGGTATATTTAATCTGATTTGGCATTATTATAGGCTAAATTAACTTTGTGTATTTGAATTTATTTAATTTTTCATGCCAAGTTGAGGGGGTGAATTGATCCTTTGTTTATCTCCTCTTCATCCAAGAGTTTTGCCTTTCCCAATATGTGCTTGGAATCTATGAGGCACCTTTGAAGCTAAAATCCTCACCATACCCATTTACGTATATAAGGATTCATAGATTTAAGAGATTCTATTTTTTATTTATTTATCAAATTTTAAATGTTTATATACCTCGATAAAGTATAGAAATACATTTGATGATGGGGTTATCCCCTTAAAACCCCCCATCTTTTAGCCCCAATTCGTTTGCACCCTCACGTTGTAAAACCACCAAATATATCCAAATTACGATCTTTCACTTTCAATTGCACCCTCAAGCATCAAATTGACCTCTTTTCACTTGAAAAATGTTCAAAAAAATAGTTTTATTTTCGTTTTAAATATAATATTAAGACCTATTTAGAATATATGTTAAAATTTAAAATATTAATTTGAACATTTTTCAAGTGAAAATAGGTCAATTTGAGACTTGACGGTGCAATTGAAAGTGAAAGGTCGTAATTTGGATATATTTGGTGGTTTTACAACGTGAGGGTGCAAACGAATTGGGGATAAAAGGTGGAGGGTTTTTAAGGGGATAAGTCTTTGATGATTGACTAGCCATTTTTTTATGCAAATGAATGATTGATAATAAGTCTCTTCCCTTGTTTCTCTCAATCTTTTAATTTCATCGAAGTAAATAAACAATATTTAAAAAATTGAAACTTATTTTAAGAAGGCCTAATCTTAAAAATACCTCACTTTTGCATAATTTTTTTAATTTATTCCAGCTTTTCAAAATCTCCTATTATATCCTATTTCTCCATTCCAATTTTCAATTGTGCCAATTTCTTTAAATTTATTTATATCAGATTTTTCCGCTCAATAAAAGTTTAATTATCCCCTTCATGTTTAAATAAGCCATTTGACGTTACAAATGGTACTGACAAGCTTTTTTTCCTACAAATTTTAAAAATGATACTAATAATTCATAATAAAAAATTATTTAATATAAATTATTTATGAATAATTTACATTTAGGATAGATAAAAAAATATAGTACTTAAATAACTTTTTAATCTAATAATTAAGTAAAATCATATAACACTGTTTTTCTATCTTCAACCCCTGAAATTGTCCGAGTTACCATCTGTATTGCCACTACCACTATTCCGCCACTGCTCTCCCCTTGAAGTTGTTCCTCTGTTGCTATTAAATGAATATTTTTTACATAATTTATAATTTAACTTAACAATTAAATTAATTATCATTATAACATAACAATTAATAGTAATTATAATATTAAAAAATAAATTATAAAAAAATAAATTAAACTTATTAATAAATATGTTAATTATTTTTTAATTAATTATAATGACAACACTTGTTGGGAGAGAAAAATGAGTTTAGAGATGTTGCATAGCTCGTTTAGAATTAAATACCTTTTATGATGTGTCTAGTATAAAAATAATGTGTTCTCTCTTTTAGATATATCTCTTTTATATTTCATCATTGTGGTGCGTAATTTTTCATAATAATTTTTTATTTGATTAGTTATTAAAGTTTGGATATAAGAAATAATATAATCCCTTTGTTTGAAATTGATAGGAAGTTTAGAACAAATACAAATATTAAAAATTTAATATATTTAGATAAAATGAGTTAATTTATATAAAAATATCACACTTACCCTCATTTAATATAGTCTAGTAATTTTTATCTTTTAATACATTTTTTTGGACTTTAAATGACTTCTACTATAATAAATGAGGGTGTATATAACAATTTATTATTCAATTAATAAATAACTGCCTATAATTTAAAATAAATAAAATAAAAATAATGCTTATCAATTTGAAAAGGAGGAAGTATTATATAAAAAAAAACATGATAATTATTTTATTGGTTGAAATTATCTATAAAGTAACTCATAGATAATAAAATTAAGTATGAACATGTATTTTATATTGTGTATTGGTTCTCTTCACTTTATATTTTTTTTTTCTGAAGATTTTTATTTTTATTTTTAAATTATCTGATTTCTTTACTTGTCTATTTTTTTTTATTTTTTTAGGTCTTTTTTAAATTTTTTCAGTTTTTTTATATGACTGAAGAAAAATAAAAATTGTAAATAGAGGGACCGAAAAAATTTCAAAAAAAACCTGAAAATCGAAAATAAATTATTAGAGGGACCAAATCCAAAAATAAAATATAAAGACCTCCGAAAAAAATGTAAAATACAGGAATTTGTAGATGGGCTGAGCCTTGTGTATTTTATACAACTATTGAACATCTAATGAATATGAAAAAAGACCAAACTGTCAAAAAGATATCAAACCTTTGCGTTTTTTATCAGTTATGATCAAACCTATTAAATTTACAAATATAATCCGTTTTGGCAAATTATAATTCTTTTATAGCCAGTTTTAAATTGATTTGGTTTTTTAATTGTGATTAATTTTTTTATTATATCACAACACGTAAATATTTGATATTTTATTATAATTAAATTTTATATATGAATGTTATGTTGGTAAGAAAATCAGTTTGTTTCGAATTTAACTATAAAAAAATAATTAGACAAAATAAATTATATATACAAATTTAAAAAAATTTGTTCATAACTAGAAAATATTTGCAAAAATTTGTTACGTTTTTAAGGGTTTGCCCTTATATTAAATTGAACGAGATGGAGGGTAATTGGATAGACATGATCATGACCGTCCAAAAGAGTGGGGCTACCAAAAGTGAAAATGTTCTTGAAATAATAAATATATAAATAAAAAGATGACATAATAATACAGCAGTAGTACCACCCCTCCAGTGTTGAATTAGCAGTAGTAGAGTAGAAAGAATATTAATAATAAGAAAGATTTTTATGTTTATGCAGTCTTCATTCACTCCACACTCAACTTTTCTCGTGAAAAAATAGCCTTTTACGTGACACAGACAGACATACTCAAACACCAAACACCACTCTTCTTTTTTGTTTTTCAACTGATCATACATTAGAAAACGCACCAGAACATCTAAACTAACCTAGTTTTTTCACTCACTTGTGTTAGTTTCTTGTTTTGTTCTGTTAAATAAACTGAGTTTATGAAAAATATGGTAATTAGTATAATGTTTAAATTTGCAGTTTATCTTCTATAATGCAGCATCTCTCTTTTTGAGCTTTTTTTGTTTTCTTCTTATTGTTTTTGGCTCTCCTTTGATGTGGGTCTTGGTGTTCATTTTCTTTCTTTAAACCCCAGTTACTTAGCTTTTTTTTTATTGCTACTTTTTCCCTCTTTTTCCTCCTGAATTTAAGGGTTTTTTTTGTTGTTGGGTATATTTGTTCTTTCTTTGCATTGCTTTTATTTCACTAAATCTCAACTGGGTTTTTCTTCAAATGTTGAATGCTGATTTGGGGTTCACATTTTTCATGTTTTTGTTCTCCAAGTTTGGATTTTTAACTGTGATTCTTTGATCAAATTTTAATATTTAAGTTTGGTGCATTTTTGTGATGTTACCCAGTTGTGGTTTCAAGTAAAATTTGAGTTCTTGCATTCAAGAACCGTTAATCCAGCTCAAAAAAGACAAATCCAATTATGGCAATTTTGTGTTTTTCTTATCTTTTGCTTGTGGGGTTTTTGTCAAAATCTCAGTTAGTGACTGCTCAGTCCAATGATCAAGCTACTGTGTTAGCTATTAACAGAGAGCTTCAAGTTCCTGGGTGGGGTGACAACAGTACAAGTTACTGTAACTGGCGTGGCATTGTATGCAATTTCAATCATTCTTTTGTTGAAAGGCTTGTTATTTCAAGGCTTGATCTTAGAGGTAATGTGACTGTAATCTCCAAGCTCAAAGCTTTACATCAGCTTGATCTTTCTGGTAATAGTTTTCATGGTTTGGTTCCTTCAGCTTTTGGTGATTTGTCTCAGCTTGAATTTCTTGATTTGTCTCTGAATAGATTTGAAGGTTTGATTCCTAGGGAATTGGGTAGTCTTAGAAACCTGAAATCGTTGAACCTTTCTAACAATCTGCTTGTTGGAGGAATACCTAATGAGCTTAGGGTCTTAGATAAGTTAGAGGAATTTCAGATTTCTAGTAATAGATTGAATGGTTCCATTCCATCTTGGCTGGGTAACTTTACAAGATTAAGAGTTTTTACTGCCTATGAGAATGAATTGGGTGGTGAAATTCCTGACAATCTAGGTTCTGTTTCTGAATTGAAGTTGTTGAACCTTCATTCCAATCAGCTTGATGGGCCAGTACCTAAAAGCATTTTTGCCATGGGAAAGTTGGAAGTTTTGGTTCTTACGCAGAATAGATTGAACGGTGAACTTCCTGAATCAGTCGGAAGCTGCGGAAGCCTTTCTAATATCCGAATTGGGAACAATGATTTTGTGGGAGTTATTCCTAAGGCTGTTGGGAATATAAGTAGCCTCACATATTTTGAAGCTAATGATAATCATTTATCTGGTGAGATTATCTCCGAGTTTGCACAGTGCTCCAATCTCACTCTTCTAAACCTGGCCTCAAATGGATTCACCGGAGTTATTCCTCCCGAGCTTGGACATCTTGTGAATTTGCAGGAGTTGATTCTTTCAGGTAACAGTCTGTTTGGAGAAATACCAGAATCAATTCTTGGGTGCAAGAGTCTAAACAAGCTTGATCTTAGCAATAATAGATTCAATGGCAGTATACCAAATGACATTTGCAAAATGTCAAGATTGCAGTACTTGCTTCTGGGTCAGAATTCCATAAAGGGTGAGATACCTCATGAGATCGGAAACTGCATAAAACTTCTCGAATTTCAAATGGGCAGCAACTACTTGACTGGAAGTATCCCTCCCGAGATCGGTCACATCAGGAATTTGCAGATAGCCTTAAATTTAAGCTATAATCATCTGCATGGACCGCTGCCTCCAGAGTTGGGAAAACTCGACAAACTGGTTTCTTTGGATGTCTCTAACAATCAGCTTTCTGGTATTATTCCGCAATCTTTCAAAGGCATGTTGAGCTTGATAGAGGTTAACTTCTCTAGCAATTTGCTCAGTGGTCCAGTGCCTATATTTGTACCATTCCAAAAGAGTCTGAATTCAAGCTTTTTCGGAAACAAAGGGCTATGCGGTGATCCACTGAGCTTGTCTTGTGGTAACTTATATGCTCCCGATCACGAGAATTACCATCACAAGGTTTCTTACAGAATCATACTAGCCGTAATTGGTTCCGGTTTAGCAGTTTTTGTCTCAGTAACTGTAGTAGTTTTGCTCTTCATGATGCGGGAAAGACAGGAAAAAGCGGCCAAAACTGCAGGGATTGCAGATGAGGGAATAAATGATCAACCAACAATAATAGCCGGTCATGTCTTCGTTGAAAATCTCAGACAAGCAATCGACCTAGACGCTGTTGTTAAAGCTACTTTAAAGGATTCTAATAAGCTCATTAATGGAACTTTCAGCACAGTTTACAAAGCAATCATGCCTTCTGGGATGACATTATCAGTACGGAAACTACGATCCATGGACAGGACCATTATTCATCATCAGAGCAAGATGATTAGAGAGCTGGAAAGGCTGAGCAAGCTCTGTCACGACAATCTGGTGAGACCTATTGGATATGTAATTTATGAAGATGTTGCTCTTTTGCTCCATCATTATTTACCCAATGGGACATTGGCTCAGCTTGTTCACGAGTCTAGCAAGCAACCAGAGTATGTACCTGACTGGCCTATAAGGCTGTCGATTGGCATAGGAGTGGCAGAAGGATTGGCTTTTCTTCATCACGTGGCGACAATCCACCTTGACATCTCTTCAGGAAATGTTCTTTTAGATGCTGATTTCAGACCCTTAATAGGGGAGATTGAAATATCAAAACTCTTAGATCCATCTAAAGGCACTGCAAGTATCAGTGCTGTTGCGGGTTCCTTCGGTTATATTCCCCCAGGTATATTTTCTTGGTTTATATCTGCATAAGTTTCTATTCTTGTGAAGCATTTTACAAACATGAATTCATATACCCTTTGAATATGAAAAATCATAATCATAAACATGATTATTAAACTTGGCAGCTATATTGCATGGAAATGGAAATGTTGAAATAGAAAATGCTAAAATGAAAGATGGAGAAACAATATCTTTTACAAGAATAGGTTATAAATTTAAAGTAGTGGAATTTTAGAATCATTTTTGGAAAATATAAATGAAATGCCAAAACATAGGATTTGACAAGTTTTCGTGCAATATAGGTTAGCAGCTAATAGACATTAATAAGAATCCATAATCAAAAACACGATTAAGAATATTTAGCTGCTCATAGGGAAACTGTGGAGTTGTACAACCTTTTGCCCTAACTTGTTTATGTAATCTTACTTTCCCAAACTCCTAACTGTTACCTTTGCATATTTGGTTGATACTCAATTCTGTGAACATCAAGCATATCTATTATTCGAGTGCGGATCTAAATCATTTTATCTAATTTATTTATTCCAATTCTGATTACACTCCAGAATATGCCTACACAATGCAAGTTACAGCACCAGGAAATGTGTATAGCTATGGGGTTGTATTGCTCGAGATATTAACAACTAGACTGCCTGTTGATGAAGAATTTGGAGAAGGGGTAGATTTGGTGAAGTGGGTTCATGGTGCTCCAGTAAGAGGAGAGACACCAGAGCAGATACTCGACGCGAAACTCAGCACAGTTTCGTTTGGATGGAGGAGAGAAATGCTGGCGGCTCTTAAGGTGGCATTACTCTGCACGGACAGCACACCAGCCAAGCGACCAAAAATGAAGAAGATAGTTGAAATGCTCAAGGAGATAAAGGAAAATTGATCAAAGTATGTCGATTCTGTTATTCGCGTCCCGAATCATGAATCTGGTAAATAGCTGTATTTCTGAGTGCTTGCTGTACTAAAATGTTAAATGAGCAATCTCAACATGTGAAAATAGTTTAGTTGGAGACAGAACAGGTGATGGGTTTTTGCATATTAGGTCTGCAATGTAATGCTCAACTATTCAATTTTGAGATTTCTGTTGGAAATATATGTCAGATTCATACTCAATACACTGTTCAACTTCCTTTGAACTCTTCATTAAAGATCTCTATAATACTTGGATCAAACATTACAGGGCTCAGTCAAACAAACATTTGCTATCCTGAATATACATGATTAACAATATTTTATTCATCAAAGAGTTGCACAATACAAAAAGTTCACCATCCAAAAAATAAATACAATAGATCACTAATGATACAGAGTAGCATTATCGAATCGAAGGTACCATAAATGAAAAAGAAACATTTGCTATCAACATTAAAATTTAGTAAGAACAACTTTAATATCCATATGGTTATACTCGACACAAAACTAAATTGATCTGCACCAATATATTGATCGAATACTAGATATTAAACTTATACAGTGATCGAATACTAGATTTTAAACTTCTTTGCAGGATTGCAGGGCTGATAGTTCCTTCCTGTGGGTTGTAGCTGCCATTGAAGTTGGAAACAAAAATTAGCAGTGCTATTCAAAAGATTAAACAATTTAAAACAAACAAGATCGCTGAAGAAAAGGGTCAACGTACCTGAACTCCTTATCATCAATAAAAATTTGTGGAACATGAGGAATCTTGGACAAATCTTCTATAAGTAATTCACAATCGAATATACATAATAGTTGAAGACCAGTGACGCAAGCAGGCAACTCTTTCATGTTTGGTAACTGTCTAAGATCTAAGATTTGAAGATGGCTGATGTAACTATTGAGAAGCCACCGTGGCAATTCCACCAATTTTGGTAGACCTGAAAGTGTCAGTGTTTCAAGGCGGCAGAATTGAGTTTGATTATTGCTCTCTTCCTCCTCCATTTCCAAATCAAGGTTCTCACAGTTCGCGATAAAAAGATACTCTAATGAAGTCATGTATCTTATACTCTGCGGCAACCTTTTTAAGCTTGAACAATTCACGATAGTCAGTTTTCGGAGGCTAGTGAGACCCTGCATATCTTCAAACAAGAATTCTATATTTCCACAAGAATAAATTCCCAAATTTTGAAGAGATTTTAAACATCCTATTCCATTATTTGGCAAATACTTCTGCTTTGTGGTTATTGTCAGAGATCTAAGGCTGATCAATAACCTCATGTCACTCGGTAACTCTTCAATTCCATCACAGCCTTGAAGCCATAGAATCTGTAAGCTCTGTAACTTGCAAACAGAATTAGGCAGTCTTCCTATTTTGGACATATATAAATTGAGAAATCTCAAATGCTTTAGCGTACCAATACCTTCTGGTAGTGTCTTTATTTCAGAATATCTCAAATCCAAGTTTCGTAGAAATTGGAATCTTGGCAAATACAGCATCTCGATGAATGATTTGCGAATAAAGCCAGAGTTAAAAGAAGGTGCAATTGTTCGTACACCGGCTAAACCTTGTAAGACCATAGGGAGACTTTCAGAAAGTGAATTAGTGTTAGCAAATATCAAATGCCGAACGTTTCCAGATATTTGTTGGGTTGTTGATGTCACTATTGATAATTCTTTCTGTGTCAATGATAACGCAAGATCATGCAACAAATCATGCATTTTACAAGAAACCTTACTAATTACTGGAACAAAATCTTGGAAAAAGGATCTCAAACATAACTCTTTGAAGTAACGCAATCCAACATCTTCTAACTCTTCATTCTCATTCTTACACTGAAGAAGTCCATGTGCCATCCAAAATCCAATTAATTCATTGTCAGTAAATGGATAACCCTTTGGAAAAAAGGAACAGTATGCAAAGCATCTTTTCAGATAAGATGGCAACTGCTCATAACTTATTCTTAGCGCGGGCATTATACCATCCTCCTTCTGCTCTAGTTTCCAGATCTCGCTATTCCTTACAGATCTCCACTCATGCTCACTAGTGTTGCAATAAAGCATACTTCCTAATGTTATTACTGCTAGAGGAACTCCTTTGCATTTACTTACAATTTCTTCACTCATTTTTACAAGATTTGGATAGTGTTCCACATCTTGTGCGTCTTTAAATGCACATTTGAGAAACAGAGACGTACAATTCTTATGAGTAAGATCATTCAACTTGTAAGGTGGAACATTAGCCACAACTGAGGCAATACTATTTTTTCTTGTCGTGACTAAAATCCTACTTCCATTAGCACCCCCTATCAACAAAGCTCTCAATTCATTCCATTGTCGACAGTCCTCATACCAGACATCATCTAAGATAAGCAAGTATTTTTTATTGTTAATAGTCTCTCTCAAGAATGCTTGCAATTGTTCTATACCCCAGTCTCTACATTTTCGACCTGTGGCAGCCTCGATGATTTTTCTAAGAACTTCTTCGAAATCAAAGTCATCAGAGATGCATGCCCAAATCTTCATCTCAAAATGACTCTTTACCCTTCCATCATTATACACCAGCTTAGCTAGCGTAGTCTTTCCCAAACCTCCTATCCCCACGATTGCAAGAGTGGAGACATTTTCAGCATCGACATGATTCAATAAATGGTCTATGATGTTCTCTTTATCATCATCCCTTCCAATAACAGTTGCAGCATCCACAAAGGAGTAGGTCAATTTCCTCTCCCTGTGAATGACTGGCGTACAATTGACTCCCTCAGTCAAACCAAAATCAGACTTAAGTTTAACAATTGCAGCTACTCTTTCTGTAAGGTTCTTTAATTTATCGGCCATTCTAAAGCGGAATGCAAGTGAATTAGAGCTAGAAAAGAAACGTTTTACCTTTATGAAAATACTCCCTGCATCTTTCACCACTTGCCTTCTCAATGCTTCACATTCAAACTCATCCACGGCATCTTCAATGTCATAAAGGACATCTGTGAGATCCTCAAGCCACACTTGAACCCGGTGGTTGTGTGATTGGTTCTGCTCGGCGTCTAGAAGAACAGCTGTGATGGCCTTTAAGGAATTGTTAACTTGTTGAAGATCGCTTTCAAGTCCCCATGCCAAGATAAATTCTTCAAGTGCAAAAGAGGCTAACTTTTCGAGAACGCTTTGAGCAAGGGTGAGCAGAAGAGATTCAGCCATTCTTTTCTTTGTAAACAAGGAATAGGTAATAAAGGGAGACAAGAAAATGTTACAGGTTCTTGAATATACCTCTCTATGCTTAAAACATGAATGTGTTTAATCTTAGTTAAGTCAATGCTCTCAAATTATTTGGAAAGTTTTTTCATACAGCCCCTGAAATAAATATGTTTTTACTTGTATTTAACTAGTTTAGCTAACTAAGACAAAAAGGAAATGGCAATAATTAAGAATCTAAGTTGTTAGAGATGACATAGTATAATTAATCAGCTATGTTTCTTGCCACCTACGTTATGTGTTAATTAATCAATTGATTAGTAAATAACTGTCACTGATTGAGAAATTATTATTTTAGTTTTGCTAAGTCAATGAAGACTTTCGATCTGCCCTCTCAAATCCGCTGGTAATTGTTTTAGATGTTGAAAGAATTGATTTAAAAATCGGATGGGACCGGAAGATTAAACCAAAAACCGGTCAGCTGTCCGGTCAAGATAACCTTAAGAATCGGAAGTCTGGTGCAATCGGACTGAACCAGATTGAACTCATCGCAACCGACATATCCAGCGGTTGAATTGGAAAAAATCGGAAGTTGAACCGAACTGAAATAGCTACATTTAAAAAAGAAACAAAAATAAACTTTCGGTATAATTTACTCAACCGGTTCAACCACCGGTTGAACGGAAAACCTACAAACTATATCGATTCAACTACTTCCGGTTTTATTTTTAAAACAATGATCGAAAGGCCGTTTGGCTCTAATATGGAAAAAAATATGTGTCCTGCACTATTGTATTTTTTTCATTGAATATTTCCCTTTGTCTGTTGAAATGGTTGTATATTTTTGATTGAAAATTATAGGCTGAATCATGGACGATTGTGGTGCCAGTCGTGCGGGCAAACTTGCAAAATTACACAGGAGTGGATCAACTTCCTTTCCCTATGATATCAATCATTTCCTTTTTAGATAAACTTTCCTGCGTTTTCCATTTCGGTAAAAATCGAACCAAAAAAAAACTGAACTAAACTGATAAATCATCCAAATCAACTGGCTCAATTTGATTTGAAACATTTCAAATTGTTACAAAATCAGTTCATTTCGGTTCTGAAAATAAAAGTAAAAGAGCCAAAATATAATACAGTGATCGAATACTACTAGATAATTAAACTTCTTTTAAGATGGCACAATTTAAAACAAATCAGGTTAAAGAGTCAAAATACCTGAACTCTTTGTAATCAATAATAATTTGTGGAACATGAGAAATCTTGGACAAATATTTTATAAGTAATTCACAGTCATCTATACGTATTCCTTGATGACCAGCGAGGCAAGCAGGCAACTCTTTCATGTTGGGTAACTCTTTCATGTTGGGTAAACGCCCAAGCCCTATGTTAAGAATTGAAGAGTGCTGGTGCAACTATTGAGAAGCCACCCTGGCGCTTCCACTTATTTTGGTAGATCTGCAAGTCTTACACTATGTTTGGATTGAGGGTTGAGGAGGGTTAGTAAAGATTGACAGGGGTTGAAAAATTTCAACCTCTATTTGGCAATTTTTTTTGGGTTTTGCTATTCGCCGCCCCCTTTTATTTAGCACCGCACAGGCGAAAGACATTTTTACCCCTTTAGCAAAATTTCAAAAAAAAAAGTTCTCTCAACTCATTCGAACACACTCGAACAACTACGTAAAAAGTCGAGTAAAATGACGGATAACGAGTATAATTCGTCGAGAAACGAGTACCGACAGTCGGAAACAATATGTTCCGGCTTTTTCGAGATAAAAAATAATTTTTAATTTTTTTTTTCTGTTTTTCCGGCGTCCCCTCCGCCTGAAAAGGGGACGTCCGGCGTCCCCTCCAGAGGAGAGGACGTGGGAAATCCACGTCCCCTCCTCTGGAGAGGACGTGTTGTTTTTACTGCCTATGAGAATGATTTGGGTGGTGAAATTCCTGACAATCTAGGTTCTGTTTCTGAATTGAAGTTGCTGAACCTTCATTCCAATCAGCTTGATAGGCCAATACCTAGAAGCATTTTTGCCATGGGAAAGTTATAAGAGAAAATTACACAATATACTCAGAAAAGATTGGAACGGTGAACTTCCTGAATTAGTCGGAAGCTGTGGAAGCCTTTCTAATATCCAAATTGCGAACAATGATTTTGCAGGAGTTATTCCTAAAGGGTGAGACACCTCATGAGATCGAAAACTGCATAAAACTTCTTGAATTTCAAATGGGCAGCAACTACTTGACTGGAAGTATCCCTCTCGAGATCGGTCACATCAGGAACTTGCAGATAGCCTTAAATTTAAGCTGTAATCATCTCCATGGACGCGCTGCCTCCTAAGTTGGGAAAACTCGATTCTTTGGATGCCTCTAATAATCAGATTTCTGGTACCATTCCACAATCTTTCAAAGGCATGTTCAGCTTGATTGAGGTTAATTTCTTGAATTTTTTTTCAAAAATATTTACACCGTCAAACTTTAAATCGCATCTTAATTAAAAAATAATCCAATCAAATCTAAATAGTTTTATTAAAAATTAAACATAACCGAATCAAATCAAATATAATCTAACCGAACCTAAATTAATTCAAAAATTAAATAAATAATTATTTTTTAATAATAATTATTTTTTTAGACAAACCCGGTGACCGGAGAACAGACCCACCGCGTGGGTCTGTTCTCCAAAAACAGACCCACCGTCGTGGTGGGTCTGTAATATTAACAGACCCACCACGACGGTGGGTCTGTTCAATGACAGATCCACCACCATTCCGTGGTGGTTCCGTCCACTCCGGTGACCGAATTAAAATCAATTTTAAGAAAATAAACAATTATTTTAATTTTTAATTGGATTTTTTTTCCGGTGGTGGATGTGTGGCGATAGCCGGAAATTGTTGGCGGCGGCGGGTGACGTTTCCCATTGAGTGGTATTATCTAGTTGGGCGGATTGGTAATTTTGGTTTGATTTGGTTAAATGATTTTTATTAAATTTCTAATTGAGTTTGATCTGGTTTATTTAATTGAGTTTTTATTATGTTTAGTTAGATTTTATTAGTTGAAAAAATAAATTTACGATTTTAATTTTTTATGAAATTAATTAGTTCGATTGATTTAATCGGGTTTGCAGTATTTAATTAAGTTTTAATTGGTTTATTTTAGGGGTATTCTGGTCATTTTTGGACTTACGGCGGTTTTTTGAGGCCATTAGGTAAAATTTAGGGGGTTTTGTGATTTTTTTATAACTTAAGGGTTTTTTTGATAGGACCTAAAGTGAAGTGCCAAAATTGATTATTAGCCATTTGAAGCTATTTGAAATTTTGACACGTGGGAATGAAAAAAGAAGGGAAACGATGAATCTTTTGCCACGTCACCCGAGTAAATGGGTCGGCGTCAGTCCTTTTTTGGACGGAAGTGCCATGAGTGAATTAACCTTACTTTAGGGGTTTAGCGAGCCAAAAATTAGTTCAGGGATTTTGTGATAGGGGGCCTAAGTTGGAGTGCAATGCATCTAATAGACATTAATATCCATAATTGAAAACATGATTAACAAAATTTAGCTCCTCATATATAGAAGAACCTGGGAGTTGGAACTTTTCTCTAACTAGTCGATTGAATCTTACTTGACCTATTCACTAAGCATATGCTCATTCTGTGGAACATCAAGCATATTTGAATAGCCAAGCGCAGATCTGATTCATTTTGCCTAAGATATCTATTCCAATTTTGGTTACCTTGCAGAATACGCCTACACAATGCAAGTTACAGTACCAGGAAATGTATATAGCTATGGAGTCGTATTGCTCGAGATACTAACAACTTGACTGTCCGTTGATGAAGAATTTGGAGAAGGGGTAGATTTGGTGAACGTGAAGTGGGTTTATGGTGCTCCAGTAAGAGGAGAGACGCCCGAGCAGATAACGAGGAACTCAGCAAAGTTTCCTTTGGATGGAGGAGAGAAATACTGGCAGCTTCAAAGGTGGCATTACTCTGCACTGACAACACGCCAGCCAAGCGACCAAAAATGAAGAAGATAAGGAGATAAAGGAAAATTGATTCAAGTATGTCATTTCTGCTATCCGCGTTCTGAATCATGAATCTGGTAAATAGCTCACCTTCGTGTCTTTATATGTGTTCTTCGGGTTCTATATCTGTGTTGATGCTCTACTAATATGTTAAATGAGCAATGGAAACATGTGAAGTAGTTTAGTTGGAGACAGAACAGGTGATGGGTTTCAGGTTTTTTGAGATTTCTGTCAGATTTATACTCAAATATACTCTTCAACATTACAGGGCTCAATCAAATACACATTACAAAGTATGAAACATCACAGCACTCGATCAAATAAACTCATTAATGAAACATTACAAGTCTCCATCAAACATTACAGGGCTCAATCAAATACACATTACAAAGTTACATTATCAAACGTACCACAAATGAAAATGAAACATTTATTATCAACATTCAAACTTAGTAAGATCAGCTGTACTATCAACATTCAAACTTAGCAAGAACAGCTGTACTATCCACATATTATACTCGACTCCATACAAAACTGATCGGCACCAATACAGTGATCGAATACTAGATAATTAAACTTCTTGTCGGTTGTAGCTGCCATTGAAGTTGGAAACAAAAATTATCAGTACAATTAAATTAAAAGATTAAACGATTCAAAACAAACAAGGTTCGATTAAGAAAATGGTTAAAATACCTGAACACCTTGCCATCAATACTAATTTTGGGGACATGAGAAATCTTGGACAAATCTTCTGTAAATGATTCACAATCAAATATATTTATTTCTTGAAGACCAGTGACGCAAGCAGGCATCTCTTTCATGTTGGGTAAACGTCCAAGACGTAAGAATTGAAGAGTGCTGCTGGAACTATTGAGAAGCCACCGTGGCAATTCCACCAATTTTGGTAGACCTATAAGTATCAGAATTTCAAGGTGGCAGAATCGACTTTGATTATTGCTCTCTTCCTCCTCAATTTCCAAATCGAAGTTCTTACAATCCGCGATAGAAAGTTTCTCTAATGAAGTTAGATACTTTATACTCTGCGGAAAACTTCTTAAGCTGGAACATTTCGCGATAACCAGTCTTCGAAGGCTGGTTAGACCCTGCATATCTTCAAACAAGAATTCTATATTTTCACATGAAGAAATAGTCAAAACTCGAAGAGATTTTAAACAACCTATTCCATTATTAGGCAAAACCTTCTGCTTTGTGGTTATTGACAGAGATCTAAGACTGACAAATAACTTCATGTCACTGGGTAACTCTTCAAATTTAGAAGAGCCAAAAAGCCATAGAGTTTGTAAGCTCTGTAACTTGGAAACAGAATTTGGCAGTCTTGTTATGTTGCAAACAGATAAATTGAGAAATCTCAAATGCTTTAACATACCAATACCTTCCGGCAGTATCTCTATTTGAGAACTTCTCAAATCCAAGTACCGCAGAAATTGAAACCTTGGCAAACACAATGTCTCGATGAATGACTGGCTAATAAAGCCTGAGTCAACATAAAATGCAATGGTTCTTACACTGTCTAAACCTTGTAAGATCACAGGGAGACTTTCAGGAAGTGAATTAGGGTTAGCAAATAACAAATGCCGAACATTTCTAGGTACTTGTCGGGTTGATGATGTTACTATTGAGCACTCTTTTTGTATCAATGATGATGCAAGATCATGCATCAAATCATGCATTTTACAACTAACCAAACCAAACAATTGCTCAACATCTTGGAAAAAGGATCTGGAACATAACTCTTCGAAGTAACGCAATCCAACATCTTCTAACTCTTCATTCTCATTCTTAGACTGAAGAAGCCCATGCGCCCGCCAAAAATAAGTCAATAACGAATCACTATATCTATAATCCTTTGGAAAAAATGAACAGTACGCGAAGCATTTTTTCAAGTTAGATGGCAACTGCTCATAACTTATTCTTAGCGCGGGCATTATATCATCTTCCTTTTGCTCTAATTTCCAAATCTCGCTATCCCTTACATATTTCCACTCGTGCTCCTTAGTAATGGAATAAAGCAAATTTCCTAATGTTACTACTGCTAGAGGAACTGCTTTGCATTTTCTTACAATTTCTTCACCCATTTTTACAAGATTGGGATAGCGTTCCACATCACGTGGGTCTTTAAATGCACATTTGAGAAATAAAGACACACAATTGTTATAAGAAAGATCATTTAAATTGTAAGGTGGAACACTAGCCATGAGTGAGGCAACACTATGTTTTCTTGTCGTAACTAGAATCTTACTTCCATTGGCACCCCCCATCAACAAATCTCTCAATTCATTCCATTTTCGAGGGTCATCATTCCACACATCATCTAAGATGAGCAAGTATTTTTTATTGTGAATTGTCTCCCTCAATAATGCTTGCAATTGTTCTATGCCCAAATCTATACATTTTCGACCTGTGGCAGCCAGGTTGATTTTTCTAAGAACTTCTTCCAAATCAAAGTCATCTGAGATGCATGCCCAAACCTTCATCTCAAAATGACTGTTTACCCTTTGATCATTATACACCAGCTTAGCTAGTGTAGTCTTCCCCAGACCTCCAATCCCCACAATTGGAAGAACAGAGATATTCTCAACATCGACATGATTCAATAAATGATCGACGATCATCTCTTTATCATAGTCCCTCCCAATAACAGTAGCAACATCCACAAAGGAGTAGGTCAATTTCTTCTCCCCGCGAATGACTGGCGTACCGTTGACCCCCTCAGTCAGACCAAAATCAGACTTAAGTTTAACAATTTCAGCTACTCTCTCCCTAATGCTCTTTAGTTTATGGGCCATTCTGAAGCGGAATGCAAGTGGATTAGAGCTTGAAAAGAAACGTTTTACCTTTACGCAAGTATTCTCTGCATCTTTCAGCACTTGCCTTCTCAATGCTTCGCAATCGAATTGATCCACGGCATCTTCGATGTCATAAAGGATGTCTTTGAGGTCCTCAAGCCACACTTGGATCCGGTTGTTCTTTGATTGCTGCTCTCTTTCAGTCCAATTAACCTTAAGAACTGGAAGTTTGGTACAATCCTACTAAACTAGATTGAACATGTCGCAACCGAGCAAAACCGGCGGTTGAACCAAAAAGAATCGGCGATTGGATCGAATTGAATCAGAGGTTGAAGTGGCCTGAACTACCTACACTTAAAAAAATCCAAAAAAATAAATTGTTGGTATAATTTTATCCAACCGATTCAACTGATGGTTGAACTAAAAACCAATAACTATATCGATTCAGCTATTGGTTTGATTTTTAAAGCGCTTGCTGAAAGGCCATTCCAGTTAACTACTCCCTCCGTTTTTATTTAGTTGTCCATTTAGCCAAAATTACACATATTAAGAAAGTCTGCTTATTGTCTTAAATTATAGGAGTAAATACTAATATAACCTTATTTTTTAATAAATATTTTGTAAACTGAGTCATATAGTCATTTATTAGGAAGGGATAAATTTAAAAAATAATATTTCCTCCATTTTAATTTAGTTATCCATTTAATCAAATGAATTTGTCTATAATTAGTTGCCCATGTAGGATTTCAAGATAACAGTAGCTATTATCTTCCAAATCTATCCATGCCTAATAAAATGACTTTATAACTCAATCTACAAAACATTTTTTACATAGTAGGTTTATATTAGTACTAGGTCGATACCCGCGCGTTGCGCGGATTTGATAATAAAATCTATAATAAATAATTTTTTTATAATATCTTATTGAAATATTTACACTCTATACTATAATAAGATAAAATATTTACAAACATGTTATCTTATACTTCCTCTTTCCAAGAGTGTTTTTCATATTTCCAAAAATACAACTTTTATTTCTTCTATTAACAACAATACCATTTCTCTATTTTTCTCCATCTTCTTCACCCAAATCCTAATTTTATTTTCTCTCTTTCTTCATTAACTCCACCACCACTATCAATCCATTGCCACCATTGCTTGCCGCCAGCCGCCATCGTCGAAAGTTTGCCGCCACCGCAAGAAGCCGTTGTCATCCCTTACACCGTTGCCACAGTAGCTGCTGCTCCATGCCGCCGCCGCCGCAGCCGCTCCTCCATGCCGCCACTGTTCTTTTAAAAAAAAATCAAATATGAACTCTTATGGAATCATATTTATTTGTATAGATCTAGTTTTTGTATATATAGATCTATTATTTTTTGTTATTTTATTTGTAGATCTAGAATTTATTGCATATGATTTCTCAGTTTATTTTTTCATTCTCAGTTCATCATCATCTCCTCCATTCTTTTGATTTGAAATTTTTATATCCAGATTTGATTTTTTTTAAACGTATATAATTCGTATCATATACGGATTATATACAGATTATATATGAACTATATACAATAAATATATATATATATGTATATTATCTGATTTTATATACGAATTTTGTGCTGAATGTATACAAATTCATTTTTTTGTATACAAAAAAACTGTATTTTGGTAAATATTTTTAAAAAGATGGTATTGTTTGTAAACAAAACTTTGAGGTTGTATTTTTGTAAACATTTTCATTTTTCCCGATATTTGTAAAAAGATCTATAGATAATACCCTTGTAAAGGAGTTTTGCTATTAGCATAAAATAAAGGGTAAAAATGAAAAATTATGCTAAAAGGTACAATAGAGTTCTTTAATGGAAAATAAAAAAAATGGCAATGAGACTTTCTAGATGGAACGTATAGTAGAAATGATATAGTATTATTAAATTAATCAGCCGATGTTTCTTGACACCTACCTTATGTGTTAACTACTCCCTCCGTTTTTTGTAGTTGTCGCTTTTGGTAAATACTTTTGTCTAACAATGGTTGTCACTTTAGAATTTTTATGTGATTTTTACGGTTATATTTCAAATTTAATTAGCCTTCTAATTAAATCACTCTATTAAATAATAATTCAACTTTCAAAGCTAAATTTGGATAGTTGATACTAGAGGTATCCAAACTATTGTTATATTTCATTTTGATTACCGAACTTTAAAATTATTTCAACTGAGGTTCTTAGGCCAAAAAAGATGATGTGGCAATTGAATTTTGTAACCAAATTTAAAAAAAATTAAAGTTTAATAACCAAATTGAAAAATTTGGTAACCAAATTGCAAAGAAATTAAAATTTAGTAATTAAAATGAAAAAAAACAAATTCGATAACTAAAATGAAATATAACGAAAGTTTGGATATTCCAGGCGTCTATTACACTATGTCAATGTGTTGGATTAACTATGCCATGTAAGGGTATATTAGTCTATCTAAAAGAATGTGGAGCGTAACTATGAAGTGTTGGAGCGCGAAAATCCGAACACCTAAATAAATAGTATGTATTATTATCCTCAAATAAATGACTTTATATTCCAAATAAGATGCACCGATAAAAATTTAATCATAGCACCATTTATAAATCTGAAAGTTATAAAAAAAGAAAATTAGGAAGATGGATTAATAAAATTAATTTAAACCAACTTAACTACTCTCTTTTTATCTAAATTTATAGACATTATTTCAAATTTTTTATCCCACTATTAAACATTTACTTTACTAGTGGTTGTTAAATATATTCTTATTAATTATAGAAAATATTTTGAATAGACAATAAATATCAGACAAAAGTTATTATTATATATTAAATAAGAGTAACTGAGTAAGTATGATATATATATTAATTCATTTGATTGAGGGAATTTAATTTTTTTAATATTTATGTTTATTTTTGATAAAAAAAATATTTATGTTTATTTTAAATTGTTTATCTATTTGAGAAGGAGAGTGTACATATTTTTAGATTTCGTGTTTGTTGAAATAGCTTATTATTTTGGTGATGAGAGAGACAGAGAGAGTATTAAGTTTCATTTTAATGAATTTATTCATGATTCATGGATGAAAAAGAGACCAGTGCTAATTTCCGAATATATAAAATTTTTCTAAATCGATGCTACATTAACGTTACTTTTTTTTAACGTTACTTAATCCACGTGGAAAAAGCTGCGTTATAACAACGCACCGCGAAATCTACAAATAAAACATTAAAACTTTAATTAAAGCGCTAACGTTAATTTTTGATTGAAAGACTTAAATACCCTCATATTTTGTATACAAAAACAAAAAAAGAAAAGGACTAGAATGACAACCGCCATGAATTTGGTTATAAAATAAAGGAATAACCTAACATTTTAGCGCCTCAAAAAACCTATTTCAAAGAAGAAACATGTTTCAAAGCCAATTTTTTACACTTAGGGTTTGTCTGAATCATATCATCACAGTTCAAAAACTTTTATTGATTTTTAAAAATTTATCTTTGAAAAATTTTGATGGTTGCGGAAATCTTGTATTTTTAAAATCTGATAGTGAAACAAAGCTGCGTACTTACTCTCGCTCAAGAATTATACTTTGTTTTGCTGAAAGAAAATTCGATCTAATCAGTAAGTTACCGTTAAATTTTGTGAACTTTTAGATCGTGATGTTTCTTCTTTCAATTTTTACTGATTTTGTTTCCGCTGATTTGACCTTAGTTTTAAAAAAATCAAGTTTGGGGTTTGATTAACTTAGTCTATAATATTATTCGGATATATGCCGTGCCTTGATTATTTTAATGCCAATTCTAATTATATCTCACAATCAACATTCGTAAAGATGCCTTATGTTGGCATAAACTGGCTTATGTTGCTACCAAATTTGTGCTCCCGTAGTCCCTGTCCGATCTGAGTGTTGATTATGAGATGTGGTTGAAATTGGCCCGAAAATTATAGGAAATCACGTTTCGTGGCCGAACTTGCCCTTTCAAATAGTTTTATGCGGGTTTGTACATTTATCTTTCAAGGTATCAGTTTTCTTTTGTAAAACTTCAAATTTGGCGTTTGATAAATTTAGCTCACACAATCTTCAGGTATGTTCTGTTCCTTTTATTTTAATGCCAATTTGATTACCTCTTATAGTCAGCACTGTTAACCATGTGGAATGTTGGTTGTTAAATTTCTCAAAGAACCATGTGGCTTATGTTGCTACCATATTCATTCTCTTTTGGTCCCTGTCCCAGTCCCTTGAAATCTAAGTGTTGATCTTTAGGGGTGATGAAATTGGCTATAAAGTAAGAGTTGTGGTCTAATTATGAAAATTCAAGTTTTATTGCCAAAATTACATCTCACAATAAATAAACACTGGTAAACATGTTTTATATTATCCCAAAGTGGCTTATGTTGCTACCAGATCTATGTTTCAGTGGTTCTTGTTCCGGTCCCTTTAACTTCAATCATTTGCTTAAGTAATTTTCTTTTGTTGGTCGGATATGGAACAATATAATAAAAGATGCATAAATGATATTTGTTTGATCATTTCCACTAAAATCCCAAGCAGCTTATGCTATAACCAAATTTATGCTCCGGTCCCTGTCCCGTTCTGGTGAAAGACGAGTGTTGATTATTAAATGTGCTTGAAATTTACTGGAAAATAGAAGTATGATCTACTTATGGTAAATCAAGTTTATGTCCAGAAATACCAATTCCAAATAGTGATATATGAGTTTGTTGAACTTTTTTCTTTGGATTTCTATTTCTAGTTGGTGGGTGAATTATTATATCTGGTTATTAAAATGCAATTAAATCTCTAAAACTGCATATTTTAACTTCAATAATCTGCTTAAGTATGCGGTCGGATGAGAACATTATGATAGTGGGTTATGTTGCACTATTTTAGTAGTATATGCATAAATGGTACTTGTTTGATCATTTTTACTAAATTCTAAGCAGCCTATGCCATAACCAAATTAATGTACCGGTCTCTTTCGGCCCGCCCCGTTCCTTTGAAAGCTCTCCGTGTTGAAATTGTTGGAATCTAAGAGTTACAGTCTAATATGTAAAAATGAAGTCTTATGACCTGAAAATATTGTTTTCAAATATTTTTATGTGTCTTATGCTGCTGCCAAAATTATGCTACCGTAGTCCCTGTTCTGGTCCCTTGAAAGCTGAGTGATGATTGAGAGATTTGTTTGAAAATGGCTGGAAAATTAAAAAAATATCATATTGGCTGCCTCGATTATTTTAATGCCAATTTTGATTACATTTCATGACGGCGAACATGTCATATGTTCCAAAGTGGCTTATGGTGCTGCTAAATTTATGCTACCATAATTCGTAAACATGTCGTATGTAAACCCAAAGTGGCTTATGCTGTTGCCGAATTTATGCTACCGTAGTCCCTGTCCCGGTTCCTTGAAAATTGAGTACTGATTGTAAAACGTGGTTGAATTAGCCGGAAAATTATAGAAAATCACTTTTTATGGCTGCCTCGAATATTTTAATGCCAATTCTGATTACGTTTCACGATAGTGAGCGATAGTGAGCATGTAATATGTTAGTCTAAAGTTGCTTATTTTGCTACATGTTTATGTTTCCATGGTCCCTGTCCCTTGAAATACGAGCGTTGATTATGAAATGTGGATGGAATTTGCTGGAACATAGAAGGTACGGTCTAATTATGGTAAATCAAGGTTTATCCAGAATTATTATTTTCAGAAAGTGTTACATGGGTTTGAGCTATTTTCTTTGGATTACTTTTTCCTTTTGTTGGTGGATTATTAAACCTGATTATTGAAATGCAGTTACATTTGTAAAACTGCATATTTTAACTTCAATCATCTGCTTAAGTAATTGCTTTTGTCGGTCAAATATTGAACTATTTGATAGTAGGTTTTGCTGCGGTTTATTTTTTTTAATTAGTAGATGCTTATATAATATTTGCTTGATCATTTTCACTAAAATCTTAAGCAGCATATGTTATAACCAAATTTATGCAACTGTCCAGTTCCGGTCCCTTCCCTAGAAATCCTGAGTGTTGAAATTGCTTGGAAAATAAGAGCTAGATTTGCTGGGAAATAAATGGTATTGTCTAATTATGGAAAATAAGAGCTAGATTTGCTGGGAAATAAATGGTAGTGTCCCGATCCGGTCCGTGTCCCGTTCCGGTCCCTGTCCCGATCCGGTCCGTGTCCCGTTCCGGTCCCTGTCCCGTTTCGGTGAAAGACGAGAGTTGATTACAAAATGTGCTTGGAATTTGCGGGTAAATAGAAGGTATGGTCTACTTATGGTAAATCAAGTTTATGTTCAGAAATACCAATTCCAAATAGTGTTATATGGGCTTGTTGAACTTTTTTCTTTGGATTTCTTATTTCCTATGGTGGGTGAATTATTGTATCTGGTTATTAAAATGCAATTGAATTTCTAAAACTGTATATTTTAACTTCAATCATCTGCTTAAGTATGCTGTCGGATATGAAACATTATGATAGTGGGTTAAGCTGTACTATTTTTAGTTATTTTTATTAGTAGATGCATAAATGGTATTTGTTTGATCATTTTTAATAAATTCTAAGCAGCCCATGCTATAACCAAATTAATGCACCAATCCCTTCCTGCCTGTCCCGTTCACATGAAACCTCCGTGTTGAAATTGGTTGGAAACTAAGAGTTACAGTCTAATAATGTAAAAATGAATTTTTGTGGCCTGAAAATATTGTTTTCAAATATTTTTATGTGGCCTATGCTGCTTCCAAAATTATGTTACCGTAGTCCCTGTTCCGTCCCTTGAAAGTTGAGTGGCGACTCTGAGATTTGTTTGAAATTGGCTTTAAAATTTAAAAGGATCATATTGGCTGCCTTGATTATTTTAATGCCTATTTTGATTACCTTTCATGATGGTGAGCATGTCGTATGTTAGCCCAAAATGGCTTATGCTGCTGCCAAATTTATGCTACCGTAATTCGTAAACATGTCATATGTTAGCCCAAAGTGGCTTATGCTGCTGCCAAATTTATGCTACCGAAGCCCGTCCCGGTCCCTTGAAAGTTGAGCATTGATTGTGTAACGTGATTGAATTGGCTGGAAAATTATAGAAAATCACGTTTTTTGGTTGCCTCGAATATTTTAATGCAATTCTGATTACGTGTCACGATGGTGAACATGTCATATGTTAATTTAAAGTTGCTTCTGTTGCTACATGCTTATGTTTCCATCGTCCCTGTCCCGGTCCCTTGAAATATGAGCGCTTATTATGAAATGTGGATGGAATTTGCTGGAAAATAGAAGGTACGGTCTATTTATTTTAAATCAAGTTTTATCCAGAATTACCATTTTCAGAATGTGTTCTATGGGTTTGAGCTATTTTCTTTGTAAAACTGCATAATTTAACTTCAATCATCTGCTTAAGTAATCTGCTTTTTTCGGTCAAATGTTGAACTATTTGATAGTAGATGCATCATGCATAAATAATATTTGCTTGATCATCTTCACTAAAATCCTAAGCAGCTTATTTTATAGCCAAATTTATGCTACTGTCCAGTTCCGGTCCCTTCCCTAGAAATCCTAAGTGTTGAAATTAGTTGGAAATTAAGAGCTACATTTGCTGGGAAATAAATGGTGTTGTCTAATTTTGGTAAATCAAGCTTATATCCAGAATTTTCATTTTCAAATAGTGTTATGTGGCTTGGTACTTTTTTCTCTAGATTACTGTTTCCTTTTGTAGGTGAGTTATCATGCCTATTAAAATGCAGGTACATTTCTATAATTGCATATTTTGACTTCAATCATCTGCTTAAGAAATTTGCTTTTGTCGGTTGTATATGGAACAATATGATAATAGATGCATAAATGGTATTTGTTTGATCATTTTCACTAAAATCCTGAGCAGCTTATGCTATAGACAAATTTATGCTCCGGTCCCTGTCCCGTTCCCGTTCCCGGTCCCTGTCCCTGTCCCGTTCCGGTCCCTGTCCCTATCCGGTCCGTGTCCCGTTCCGGTCCCTGTCCCGTTTCGGTGAAAGACGAGAGTTGATTACAAAATGTGCTTGGAATTTGCGGGTAAATAGAAGGTATGGTCTACTTATGGTAAATCAAGTTTATGTTCAGAAATACCAATTCCAAATAGTGTTATATGGGCTTGTTGAACTTTTTTCTTTGGATTTCTTATTTCCTTTGGTGGGTGAATTATTGTATCTGGTTATTAAAATGCAATTGAATTTCTAAAACTGTCTATTTTAACTTCAATCATCTGCTTAAGTATACTGTCGGATATGAAACATTATGATAGTGGGTTATGCTGTCCTATTTTAGTTATTTTTATTAGTAGATGCATAAATGGTATTTGTTTGATCATTTTTAATAAATTCTAAGCAGCCCATGCTATAACCAAATTAATGCACCAATCCCTTCCTGCCTTTCCCGTTCACATGAAACCTCCGTGTTGAAATTGGTTGGAAACTAAGAGTTACAGTCTAATAATTTAAAAATGAATTTTTGTGGCCTGAAAATATTGTTTTCAAATATTTTTATGTGGTCCCTGTTCCGTAGTCCCTGTTCCGTCCTTTGAAAGTTGAGTGGTGACTGTGAGATTTGTTTGAAATTGGCTGGAAAATTTAAAAGGATCATATTGGCTGCCTTGATTATTTTAATGCCAATTTTGATTACCTTTCACGACGGTGAGCATGTCGTATGTTAGCCCAAAATGGCTTATGCTGCTGCCAAATTTATGCTACCGTAATTCGTAAACATGTCATATGTTAGCCCAAAATGGCTTATGCTGCTCTGCCAAATTTATGCTACCGAAGTCCCTGTCCCGGTCTCTTGAAAGTTGAGCATTGATTGTGTAACGTGATTGAATCGGCTGGAAAATTATAGAAAATCACGTTTTTTGGTTGCCTCGAATATTTTAATGCAATTCTGATTACGTGTCACGATGGTGCATGTCACATGTTAGTTTAAAGTTGCTTCTGTTGCTACATGCTTATGTTTCCATGGTCCCTGTCCCGGTCCCTTGAAATATGAGCGCTTATTATGAAATGTGGATGGAATTTGCTGGAAAATAGAAGGTATGGTCTATTTACGGTAAGTCAAGTTTATGTCCAGAAATACTAATTCCAAATAGTTGGTGGATTATGAAACCTGGTTATTGAAATGCAGTTATATTTGTAAAACTGCATATTTTAACTTCAATCATCTGCTTAAGTAATTGCTTTTGTCGGTCAAATATTGAACTATTTGATAGTAGGTTTTGCTGCAGTTTATTTGCTTTTATTAGTAGATGCATATATAATATTTGCTTGATCACCTTCGCTAAAATCCTAAGCAGCTTACTCTGTAGCCAAATTTAACTGTCCGGTTCCGGTCCCTTCCCTAGAAATCCTGAATGTTGAAATTGGTTAAAAAATAAGAGTTACATTTGCTGAAAATAAATGGTATAGTCTAATTATGGTAAATCAATCTTATGTCCAGAATTTTCATTTTCACATAGTGTTTTGTGGCTTAGTACTTTTTTCTTTGGATTACTAAATGAAGTTATATTTCTATAAGTGCATATTTTAAGTTCAATCATCTGCTTAAGTAATTTGCTTTTATCGGTCGGATATGGAACAGTATGATAATAGATTGCATAAATGGTATTTGTTTGATCATTTTCACTAAAATCCCAAGCAGCTTATGCTATACGGTCTATGTCCCGTTCTGGTGAGAGACGAGCGTTGATTATGAAATATGCTTGGAATTTGCTGGAAAATAGAAGGTATGGTCTATTTACGGTAAATCAAGTTTATGTCCAGAAATACCAATTCCAAATAGTGTTACATGGGTATATTGAACTTTTTTCTTTGGATTTATATTTTCCTTTGGTGGGTGAATTATTCTATCTAGTTATTAAAATGCAATTAAATCTCTAGAACTGCATGTTTTAACTTCAATCATCTGCTTAAGTAAGCAGTGGGATATGGAACAGTATGGTAGTGGGTTATGCTGCACAATTTTAGTTGCTTTTATTAGTAGACCCATAAATGGTATTTGTTTGATCATTTTCACTAAATTCTAAGCAACTTATGCTATAACCAAAATAATGCACCGGTCCCTCCCGCTCGTCCCATTCCCTTGAAAGCCTCCGTGTTGAAATAAGAGTTACAGTATAATAATGTAAAAATGAAGTTTTATAGCTGAAAACATCGTTTTCAAATATTTTTTATGTGCCTTATATAGCTGCCAAAATTATTTTATTTCCAGTTCCTTGAAAGTTGAGTGCTGACTGTGAGATTTTTTTTGGTTGGAAAATTAAAAGAGATCATATCGGCTTACTCGATTATTTTAATGCCAATTTTGATTACATTTCACGATGGTGAACATGTCGTATGTTAGCCCAAAGTGGCTTAGGCTGCTGCCCAACTTATGCTACCGTAGTCCCGTTCCCGGTTCCTTGAAAGTTGAGCACTGATTGTGGAACGTGGTTGAATTGGCCGGAAAATTATAGAAGATCACGTTTATGGCTGTCTCGAATATTTTAATGCCAATTCTGATTACGTTTCACGATGGTGAACATGTCATATGTTAGTCTAAAGTTGCTTATGTTGTTACATGTTTCCATGGTCCCTGTCCCTTGAAATATGGGCGTTGATTCTGAAATTTGGATGGAATTTGCTGGAAAATAGAATGTACGGTCTACTTATGGTAAATCAAGTTATATCCAGAATTACCATTTTCAGAAAGTGTTACATGGGTTTAAGCTATTTTCTTTGGATTACTTTTTGCTTTTGTTGGTGGCTTATTAAACCTGGTTATTGAAATGCAGTTATATTTGTAAAACTGCATATTTTAACTTCAATCATCTGCTTAAGTAATTGCTTTTGTCGATCAAATATCGAACTATTTGATAGTAGGTTTTGCTGCAGTTTATTTTGCTTTTATTAGAAGATGAATATATAATATTTGATTGACCACCTTAACTAAAATCCTAAGCTTCTGTAGCCAAAATTATGCAACTGTCTAGTTCCGGCCCCTTTCCCAGAAATCCTGAATATTGAAATTGGTTGGAAAATGAGAGCTGCATTTGCTGGGAAATAAATGGTATAGTCTAATTATGGTAAATCAAGCTTATGTCCAGAATTTTCATTTTCAAATAGTGTTATGTGACTTCGTACTTTTCTCTTTGGATTACTAAATGAAATATTTCTATAAGTGCTTATTTTAACTTCAATCATCTGCTTAAGTAAATTTGTTTTTGTCGGTAAATGAAATATTTCTATAAGTGCTTATTTTAACTTCAATCATCTGCTTAAGTAAATTTGTTTTTGTCGGTCGAATATGGAACAGTATGATAATAGATGCATAAATGGTGTTTGTTTGATCATTTTCACTAAAATCCCAAGCAGCTTATGCTATACGGTCCCTGTCCCGCTCCGGTCCCTATCCCTTTACGGCCCCTGTCCCGCTCCGGTCTCTGTCCCGTTCTGGTGAAAGACGAGCGTTGATTATGAATTATGCTTGGAATTTGCTGGAAAATAGAAGGTATGGTCTATTTACGGTAAATAAAGTTTATGTCCAGAAATACCAAATGGGTTTGTCGAACTGTTTTCTTTGGATTTCTATTTTCCTTTGGTGGGTGAATTAGTATATTTGGTTACTAAAATGCAATTAAATCTCTAAAACTGCATATGTTAACTTCAATCATCTGCTTAAGTATGCGGTGGGATATGGAACAGTATGATAGTGGGTTATACTGCACAATTTTAGTTGTTTTTATTAGATCCATAAATGGTATTTGTTTGATCATTTTCACTAAATTCTAAGCAACTTATGCTATAACCAAATTAATCCGCCCCGTCCCGTTCCCTTGAAAGCCTCAGTGCTGAAATAAGAGTAACAGTATAATAATGTAAAAATGAAGTTTTATAGCTGAAAATATTGTTTTCAAATATTGTTATGTGGCTTATGCAGCTGCCAAAATTATTTTAGTTCCGGTCCCTTGAAAGTTGAGTGCTGATTGTGAGATTTGTTTTAAATCGGCTGGAAAATTAAAACATATCATATTGGCTGCCTCGATTGTTTTAATGCCAATTTTGATTACATTTCACGATGGTGAACGTGTCGTATGTTAGCCCAATCCTTGGGCTGCTGCCAAACTTATGCTATCGTAGTCCCTATCTCGGTCCGTTGGAAGTTGTTGAGCATTGATTGTGAAACGTGGTCGGCCGGAAAATTATAGAAAATCACGTTCTATGGCTGCCTCGAATATTTTAATGCAAATTTTGATTACGTTTCCTGATGGTGAACATGTAATATGTTAGTCTAAAGTTGCTTATGTTGCTACATGTTTATGTTTCCGGTCCCTTCCCAAGAAAGTTGAAATTGGTTGGAAAATAAGAGCTACATTTGCTGGGAAATAAATGGTATAGTCTAATTATGGTAAATCAAGGTTATGTCCATAATTTTCATTTTCAAGTGTTATGTGGCATAGGACGATTTTCTTTGGATTACTAAATGAAGTTATATTTCTATAAGTGCATATTTCAACTTCAATCATCGGCTTAAATAATTTGCTTTTGTCGGTCTGATATGGAACACTATCATAATAGATGCATAAATGGTATTTATTTGATTATTTTCACTAAAATCCCAAGCAGCTTATGCTATACGGTCCCTGTCCCGTTCTGGTGAAAGACGAGCGTTGATTATGAAATATGCTTGGAATTTGCTGGAAAATAGAAGGTATGGTCTACTTACGGTCAATGAAGTTCATGTCTAGAAGTACCATTTCCAAATAGTGTTACATGGGTTTGTCGAACTTTTTTCTTTGGATTTCTATTTTCCTTTGGTGGGTGAATTACTATATCTGGTTATTAACATGCAATTAAATCTCTAAAACTGCATAATTTAACTTCAGTTATCTGCTTAAGTAGACGGTGGGATATGGAACAGTATGATAGTGGGTATGCTGCACAAATTTAGTTGTTTTTATTGGTAGATCCGTGAATGGTATTTGTTTGATCATTTTCATTAAATTCTAGCAGCTTATGCTACAAAATTAATGCACCGGTCCCTTCCGGCACGTCCCGTTCCCTTGAAAGCGGTGTTGATATACGAGTTACAGTATAATAATGTAAAAATGAAGTTTTATGGCTGAAAATATTGTTTTCTAATATTTTTATGTGGTTTATGCTGCTGCCAAAATTATGCTACAGTATTCCATGTTCCGGTCCCTTGAAAGTTGAGTGCTGATTGTGAGATTTGTTTGAAATTGGCTGGAAAATTAAAGAAGATCATATTGGCTGCCTCGATTATTTTAATGCCAATTTTAATTACATTCACGATGGTGCACATGTAGTATGTTAGCCCAAAGTGGCTTAGGTTGCTGCCAAACTTATGCTATCGCAGTCCCTGTCCCTGTCCCTTGAAAGTTGAGCATTGATTATGAAACGTGGTTGAATTGGCCGGAAAATTATAGAAAATCACGTTTTATGGATGCCTCGAATATTTTAATGCTAATTCTGATTACGTTTCACGATGGTGAACATGTCATATGTTAGTCTAAAGTTGCTTATGTTTCCATGGTCCGTGTCCCTTGAAATATGAGCGTTGATTATGAAATGTGGATGGAATTTGCTGAAAAATAGAATGTACGGTCTAATTATGCTAAATCAAGTTTTATCCAGAATTACCATTTTCAGAAAGTGTTACATGGGTTTGAGCTTTTTTCTTTGGATTACTCTTTCCTTTTGTTGGTGGATTATTAAACCTGGTTATTGAAATGAAGTTACTCTTTCCTTTTGTTGGTGGATTATTAAACCTGGTTATTGAAATGCAGTTATATTTGTAAAACTGCATATTTTAACTTCAATCATCTGCTTAAGTAATTGCTTTTGTCGGTCAAATATTGAACTATTTGATAGTAGGTTTTGCTGCAGTATATTTGCTTTTATTAGTAGATGTATATATAATATTTGCTTGATCACCTTCGCTAAAATCCATAGCAGCTTACTCTGTAGCCAAATTTATGCAATTGTCCAGTTCCGGTCCTTTCCCTAGAAATCCTGAATGTTGAAATTTGTTGGAAAATAAGAGCTTCGTTTGCTGAGAAATAAATGGTATAGTCTAATTATGGTAAATCAAGCTTATGTCCATAATTTTCATTTTCAAATAAGTTATGTGGCTTAGTACTTTTTTCTTTGAATTACTAAATGAAGTTATATTTCTATAAGTGCATATTTTATAGCCAAATTTATGCAACTGTCCAGTTCCGGTCCCTTCCCTAGAAATTGGTTGGAAAATAAGAGCTACATTTGCTGGGAAATAAATGGTATTGTCTAATTATGGTAAATCGAGTTTATCTCTAGAATAGTGTTATGTGGCTTAATACTTTTTTTTTGGATTGCTGTTTCCTTTTGTTGGTGAATTATCATGCTTATTAAAATACAGTTATATTTCTATAAGTGCATATTTTACTTCAATAATCTGTTTAAATAATTTGCTTTTGTCGGTCGGATATGAAACAATATGATAATAGATGCATAAATGGTATTTGTTTGATCATTTTCACTAAAATCTCAAGCATCTTATTCTATAGCCAAATTTACGCTCCGGTCCCTGTCCCGTTCCGGACCCTGTCCCGTTCTGGTGAAAGACGAGCGTTGATTATGAAATGTCCTTGGAATTTGCTGGAAAATAGAAGATATGGTCTACTAATGATAAATCAAGTTTATGTCTAGGAATACCAATTCCAAATAGTGTTAGATGGGTTTGTTGAACTTTTTTCTTTGAATTTCTATTTTCCCTTTGTGGGTGAATTATTATATCTGGTTATTGAAATGCAATTAAATCTCTAAAACTGCATATTTTAACTTCAATCATCAGTTTAAGTACGTCGGTCGGATATGGAACAATATGATAGTGGGTTATGCTGCATTATTTTAGTTGCTTTTATTAGTAGATGCATAAATGGTATTTATTTGATCTTTTTCACCAAGTTTTAAGTAGCTTATGTTTTAACCAAATTTATGCACCGGTCAGTGTCCTGTTCCGGCCCCCGTCCCTTTCCCTTGAAAGCCTCCATGTTGAAATTGGTTGGAAACTAAGAGATACAGTTTAATAATGTTTTTTGGCCAAAAAATGTTGTTTTCAAATATTTTTATGTGGCTTATGTTGCTGCCAAAATTATGCTACCGTAGTCCTTGTTCCGGTCTCTTGAAAGTTGAGTGTTGATTGTGAGATTTGGTCTAAATTTGCTGGAAAATTATCAAAAATCATATTGGTTGCCTAATTATTTTAATGCCAATTTTGATTACATGTCGTATGTTAGTCCGAAGTTGCTTATGATGCTACAAAATATGTTTCCGTGGTCCTTCCTCGATTCCTTGAAAGACGAGTGTTGACTATGAAATGTGGTTGGAATTTGCTGGAAAATAAAAGGTACAGTTTAATTGTGGGAAATCAAGTTTATGTCCAGAATTACCAATTTCAAATAATGTTGTGGGTTTGAATTTTTTTCATTTGATTACTATTTTCTTTTGTGGCTGAATTGTTATATTTGGTTATTAAAATGCAGTTATATTTATAAAACTGCATATGTTAACTTCAGTCATCTGCTTAAGTATAATTTGCTTTTGTCGGTCGGATATGGAATAACACGATAGTAGATTATGTTGCACTATTTTATTTTCTTTTATTAGTAGATGCATAAATTGTTGCTTTTATTGATGCATAAATAAATTGTATCTGTTTGATCATTTTCACTAAAACCCCAAAAAGCTTATGCTATAACCAAATTTATGCACCGGTCCCTATTCCATTCCCTTGAAAGCCTGCATATTGAAATCGGTTGGTCAATAAAAGTTAAAGTCTAATAATGGAAAAATCAAGTCTTATGGTCAAAATATATTGTTTTGAAATAATTTTTGTGGCTTATGCTGCTGCCAAATTTATGCTCCCGTGGTCCCTTCCCTGTTCCTTTGAAAGTTGCGTGCTGATTGTGAAATGTGGTTGAAATTGGCCTGAAAATTATAAAAAAAAATCATATTTTATGACCGCTTCTATTATTTTTATGCCAATTATGCTCTTGTGCTCCCTGTCTCAGTCCCTTGAAAGCCGAGTGTTGAAGGGTGATGAAATTGGCTATAAAGCAAGAGTTGTGGTCTAATTGTGAAATTCAAGTTTTATTGTCAAAACATACATCTCACAATATACACTGGTAAACATGTCTTATATTATCCCAACGTGGTAAACATGTCTTATACCAGATCTATGTTTCAGTGGTTCTTGCCCCGGTCCCTTGAAAGCTGAATGTTGATTATTAAATGAGGTTGAAATTTGCTGGAAAATAAATGGTATTGTCTAATTATGGTAAATCAAGCTTATGTCCAGAATTTTCCTTTTTCAAAGTGTGATGTGGCTTCAAACTTTTTCCTTAGAATTATTGTTTCTTTTGTTGCTCATATATGGAACAATATGACAGTAGGTTTTGCTGCATTAGTTTATTTGCTTTTATGAGTAGATGCATAAATGATATTTGCTTGATCATCTTCACTAAAAAATCAAGTTTTATGGCAAAAAAATATCGTATTCAAATACTTTAATGTGGGTTTGGAACAATATGAATAATTAAGTAAAAAATCAAACAGATTACACAAAACACAAAAGATTATCAAGAAAATAGAAAGAACTTCAAGAACGATCAAAGTAGCAAGAACTGATTAGTAAAACATATTATGATTACCTTAACATCGTGATCATGGGGGTGAGAATCAACAAAGCGAAAGAAACAAAGTAAAAGTCCGATAGGAATTCCGAATCTAAAACCAAGAAATCCAAAAAGTAATTTTAGCAAATGAAAAGCATTGGTTTGTCAATGAAAGATTTTTGAGTAGACAAGAAGACGGAAACAAAAAAAGAAAAGGGAAGGCCAGAAAATCAAATGTCTAAACAAGGAAATTTACCGATCATACAAAATACATAGAAGAGATGAAAAGAGAACAAAATCTTAAGAAACCTCCATAGTAGAAGCTACGTACATGAGAGATTTTTAGGTAGACAACCCTGGTTTAGGAAAAGATGGAAGAGAAGAGGCTAGACTCAGTCCACCACGTCATCCGTGGACTAAGCCTATCATATAATGACACGTCATTAAAATGATAGCAATCTTGTAATTTCGTTTATTACTTATTTACACTTTTGAGTAGTAATATTACAAGATTGTCATCATTTTAATGACTAGTTTCGCATTACGTGCTATGCACGTGACTCGTAACGTAACTCGTCAATGAACATATTAGCAAATTTATTATCATTATATCAATTTTTTATTTATAATTAATATTAAATTAGTTAAGAATTTTTGTAAAAGTAAATATAATATATTCGGTTATTAAATTTTTTTCATACTGAATTTATTCTTCTTTTGGTTTTATAATAACCATAATTAAATAATTAATTTAATTTTATTAGTAATATCTTTAAAAATAATAAGATAGAAATTTAAATAATATTATATTGACCAAATACAGTATTTTAATTTTATAGTTCAATCAAACTAAAAGATAGGTATTCCTACTAATTTGGAGACAATTTAGTTATTTTCTACATACTAAAAACTAAATTGGAGATAATTTAGCTACCTATTCTAGTTAGGACTTTACTTACAATAGTGATTAATTAAATAACTAATTAGTTAATGACTATAAAACCTTTATTTAGTAATAAGCTGAAAAGGATTATTCAGTAAATTTGCCTGTCCCCCCCCTCCATCCGTGCTTTTATATATAGTATAGATAGATATAGATATAGATATAGATAGATATAGATAGATAGATATAGATATAGATGTGTCATTATGTAATAGGCTTAGTTCACGGATGACGTGGTGGACTGAGTACATATTGTTTCTATGAGTAATCTACTCATTAATTATTTGCTTTACTCTGTACACATATGGTGCTAAAAACAATCATATAAACATTTGCTATGTATGGAGTTATACTCGAGTTTGAATCCTGAATATGCAACAAAGTAAAATTTAATAAAGAGGACTTTACTATAGATATGGTTATTACTTGAATAGAAACTGAATTAACCACCAGACAGCTAACTTGAAAAGATGGTTGGACAAAGAAAACATACTGGATAGTCAACAGCTTTTCGGGATTCAAGAGCTGACAGTTTCTTCCAGTGGATTGTAGCTGCCATAGAAGTTGGAAACCAAAATGATCAGTACAATTAAATGAAAACAATAAATAAATTAAAAACAGACAAGTTGGGAAGACGAAAGGGGATAATATACCTCGACTCCTTGCCATTGATACAAATTTTGGGGACATGAGCAATGTTGGACCAATCTTGACGTGTTTTAGGCCTGCAATGTTCACAACCAACTATATCTAACTCTTGAAGACAAGCGAGGCGAGCAGGCAACTCTTTCAGGTTAGGGCAGTGTGCAAGAGATAAGAGTTGAAGGGTGTTGATGGAGCTATTGAGAAGCCACCGCGGAAATTCCACCAATTTTGGTAGATGTCCAAGTAACAATTTTTCAAGGCGGCACAATTGAGTGAAGTCTTGTTGGTTATTGCTCCCTTCTGCTATTTCCAAATCAAGATTCTCACAGCCATCAATAAAAAGAAACTCTAATGCAGTCAGGTACTTTATACTCTGCGGCAAACTTTTTAGACTGGTGAGACCACGCATATCCAGTTTTCGAAGGCTGGTGAGACCGTGCATATCTTCAAACAAATATTCTATATTTTGACACAAATAAATATCCAAATATCGAAGAGATTTCAAGCATCCTATTCCATTATTTGGTAAATACTTTTGCTTTGTGGTTATTGACAAAGATCTAAGACTGATGAAACACCTCATGTCTCTGGGTAACTCTTCAATTCCAGTACAGCCTAAAAGCCAAAGAGCTTGTAAGCTCTGTAACGTGCAAACAGAATTAGGCAGTCTTCTTATTTTAGACATAGATAAATTGAGAAATCTCAAATGTTTCAACTTACCAATACCTTCCGGCAGTATCTCTATTTGAGAATTTCTCAAATTCAAGTAACGCAGAAATTTAAATCTTGGCAAAAACGCAATGAATGATTGGCTGTTAAAGCCTTCACGATCAACAGGAAGTGCAATGGTTCGAACGCCGTCTAAACCTTGTAAGATTGTAGGGACACTTTCAGGAAGTGAATAAAGGTCAGAAAATAGCAAATGCCGAACATTTCCAGGTATTTGTTGGGTTGTTGATGTTACTATTGAGCACTCTTTTTGTGTCAATGACAATGCAAGATCATGCATTAGATCATGCATTTTACAATGGACTGAATCAATCCATTGATCAAAATCTTGAAAAAAAGATCTTGAACATAACTCTTTGAAATAACGCAAGCCAACATCTTCTAACTCTTCATTCTCATTCTTTGACTGAAGAAGCCCATGTGCCATCCAAAAATGAATTAGTCTATAATCACTATAAATGTGATCCTTTGGAAAAAATGAACAGTAGGCGAAGCATCTTTTCAAGTAAGATGGCAGCTGCTCATAGCTTATTGTTAGTGCAGGCATTATATCATCCTCCTTTTGCTCTAGTTTCCACATCTCGCTATCCCTTATTGATTTCCACTCATGCTCACTGGTGATGGAATAAAGCAAATTTCCTAATGTTAACACTGCTAGAGGAACTCCTCTACATTTTCTTACAATTTCTTCACCTATTTTTACCAGATTTGGATAGTGTTCCACATCTTGTGCATCTTTAAATGCACTTTTGAGAAACAAAGAGACACAATTCCGATGAGAAAGATCATTTAAATTGTAAGGTGGAACATTAGCCATGACAGAGGCAACACTGTTTTTTCTTGTCGTGACTAGAATCCGACTTCCGTTAGCACCTCCCATCAACAAAGATCTCAATTCATTCCATTTTCGACGGTCCTCATTCCACACATCATCTAAGATAAGCAAGTACTTTTTATTGTTAAGAGTCTCCCTCAATAATGCTTGCAATTGTTCTATATCCCACCCTATACATGTATTACCTGTGGCAGCCTTGTTAATTTTTCTAAGAACTTCCTGCAAGTCAAAGTCATCAGAGATGCATGTCCATACCTTCATCTCAAAATGACTATTTACCCTTTGATCACTATACACAAGCTTAGCTAGTGTAGTCTTTCCTAGACCTCCTATCCCTACAACTGGAAGAATGGAGACATTTTCTTTATTGAAAGTGTCCAATAAGTGATCTATAATCCTATCTTTATCTTCATCCCTCCCAATGACAGTTGCACCATCCACAAAAGAGTAGGTCAATTTCCTTTCCGTTCGAATGGGTTGCCTATCATTGACCCCCTCAGTCAAACCAAAATCAGACTTAAGTTTAACAATTTCAGCTACTCGCTCCCTAATGTTCTTAAGTTTATGGGCCATTTTAAAGCGGAATGCAAGTGGATTAGAGCCTGAAAAGAAACGGCGTACCTTTCTGCTAATACTCCCTGCATCTTTCACCACTAGCCTTCTCAAAGCTTCACACTCGAATCCATCCACGGCATCTTCAATGTCATAAAGGACATCTTTGAGGTCCTCAAGCCACACTTGTATCCGGTGGTTCCATGATTGGTGCTGCTCCGCGTCCAAAAGAACAGCTGTGATGGCCTTTAAAAGCTTCTTAATTTGTTGAAGATGGGTTTCAAGTCCCCAAACCAAGAAAACTTGTTGGAGTGCAAGAGAAGCTAACTTTTCAAGAAGGGTCTGTGCAAGGTTGAGCAGAAGAGAATCAGCCATTGTTTTGTTTGTGATTTAAGAAAATGTTGCAGACTTGCAAATACTTAATAATGCCTTTCTAAGCTTAAATACTTCAATAAAAAAAGTCAACACGCTTGGTGCATGAACAGACATGCAATTGGCAAGTAATTGTATAGTAATGAGCAGAGTCAATTATTTGCATATATTGAGAAGGAAAAGAAGACATGGTGATAGATAGTCAAAAGAAAACACAACAAATTAAAAAAGAAACCTAGTGGGAAAACACCGCCAAATTCTCCTAAGAACTCAGCCCCAGAGACAGCTAGAGAAGAAGAACGTGTATACGATGAGCGGTTAAATTGGCACCGCCGTGTGTGTGGTGGTGCGGTGACTTTGGATTTGACAGTAAGAATGCGAGATAACTCTCTGTTTGACGGTAATGGTATGGTTGTTGTACTGTTAGTCATCACTCGTAACTGTGAAGTGGCGGGAGGCATAGATTAAATCTTGATTCTAATAGATTAGGATCAATTTCATTTATGTGCTCATTTTAGACGGGATTACCAATGAAATAAAAGGAGGTTTCAAAATAAAATATGATAGTACAAGATGTTTTGGCCTAAATTTGAAGTGCTGAACTGTATGTTTGAATGTTGATTGATTTCCTTTTTAATTTCAAAAATAATTACTCCCTCCGTCTCACAAATATAGGTCACTTTTCTATTTTAGACGTCTCAAATTATAGGGCACCTTCTATTTTTGGTTAATAATTTTAAGCCTAAAAGTCTTATTTACCCCTAATAAATGTACATTGTTATCTTCAACTTAATTAATTGCTCCATGTTTCAATATGGAATAAATGTTATTTTTTTATACCAATGCAAAATACACCAATATAAAAATTAGTCATCAATACATTATTTATTTATTTAAAAAAAATATTAAAGGCTAAAAATGAAAAAGTACACAAATAAATTAATTTTAACTAATCTAACTGCTTTTTTTTTTAATTCTCGTGTTTGTCCAAACGGCTTATCTTTATGGGACGGAGGGAGTACTATTTACTGCATGACATTAGGTTATAGTGGTTATTAATTTTTCAATAACTTATAAAAAGTTAATTGTTTTTCCCTAACATTTGATCAAAATAAACTAATATCCCCTTCTAAAAGTTAAATGATATTATTGTCAAAATTAAAATTTACCTTTTGCCACTAAACTTATTTTTCTTTCAAAAATGTCTATGGAATCAAAAAAATAATTCACATAATTGTTTTTAAGTAGGTTATATTTATTTAAAAAACTTTAGCATATTTATCACTATTTATATAGTTCTTTTAAAAATGAGTAGAACTTGGTGCCAATCACACAAAAACTGTAAATGCCACATAAAACTATTCGAATTTCAACATGAAAAGCTCAAGAGCAATTGCAGCAATAAATATTTAACTGCTTTAAGATACTATGTACAACTTGCTAAATGCCAACATCCACAGGGAACAGGGTGTAATAAACCAAACCAAATTTCAAATCAATTTTGCTAAAAAATGAGTAAATAAACAGAACCTAACTTAAAAAGTCAACCAACCCAACTGGTTACAGAGCTATTACATTTATGAACCAACACAGATATATATATATATCCGATCAATTCAGAAACCAGAGACCAAATATGAATGCAAAAGACACCATAAACACTTCTGAACTGTTTACTGCTATTCATTTCTCTTGAGCTCGTTGAAACACGCAGGCGTACTCCTTGCTTCTGGGGACATTGATCCGAAGCTCGAGTACGGTCCGTGCGCCATTTTTCTTCTCTACCATGACGAATCATTTGATTTAATGAAAGATAACAGAGTTTGCATGCCAGTAGCATATATGTAGGATGATGAATCAAATATGAAAAAAGCAAAGGCCCCAAATCAGCTAATTGCGGCTATGCGCCAAGAACCCAAACCAGATAAAATCATAACCAACAAAGGTATTACCAAATATTATTTCACAATGAAGTTCTGACGACCGATTTGATTCATCACCAGGAATGGTCCGACAGTACAAGGCCATGTTTGGAATTTATTGTCAATTTCTTCCCACCATTCCTTGTTTGCAACCGTGGGTAGTGCCTGGGAAACAAAAGAAAATACAGCAAGTTGGAACACTATAAGCTGAAACACACAAGAATTAATCCAAGACTAGCTTTTGGTTAAAAAAATTTGATTTCTTTTGCAGTTTAAACTTGCCAGTTCAAAAAATTTCAACTATTTAAGGTCTACAACAGCTAGGATAGGATGTTCCACAGTTCCTTGCTGTGGGTTGTAGCTGCCATAGAAGTTGGAAACAAAATTGATTAGTACAATTAAATTAAATGAATAAACAATTGAAAAACGTACAAGGCTAGATGAAGAACTGAGAAAAGATACCTGAACTCCGTTGATAAGAATTTTGGGGACATGAGCAATGCTAGACCAATCATCCCTTGTTGTAAACCTTCCACAATGATCTATATCTAATTCTTGAACACAAGTGGGGCAAGCAGGCCACTCTTTCAGGTTGTAACAGTTTACAAGACGGAAGAATTGGAGAGTGTTGGAGTAACTATTGAGAAGCCACCGCGGAAATTCCACCAATTTTGGTAGATATCCAAGTATCACTTTCTCAAGGCGGCAGAATTGAGTCAAGTCTTGTTCATTATTGCTCTCTTCCTCCTCCATTTCCAAATCAAGGTTCTCACAGCCATTGATAACAAGAACCTCCAGTGCAGTCAGGTACTTCATACTCTGCGGCAAACTTTTTAAGCTTGAACAATTCACGATAGACAGTTTTCGAAGGCTGGCGAGACCATGCATATCTTCAAACAAGTATTCTACGTTTTCACACAAATAAATTTCTAAACATCGAAGAGATTTCAAGCAGCCTATTCCATCATTTGGAAACAACTTTTGCTTTGTGGTTATTGACAGAGATCTAAGGCTGATGAAGCACCTCATGTCACTTGGTAACTCTTCAATTCCATCACAGCCTTTAAGCCATAAAGTTTGTAAGCTCTGTAATTTGCAAATAGAATTAGGTAGTCTTCTCATTTTGGACACGGATAAACTAAGAAATCTCAAATGCTTTAACACACCAACACCTTCCGGCAGTATCTCTATCTCAGAATGTCTCAAATCCAAGTACCGCAGAAATTGAAATCTTGGCAAATATGTCTGGAGGAATGATTGACTAATAAATTCCGAGTCAACAAAAGGTGCAATGGTTCGAACACTGTCTAAACCTTGCAAGCTCATAGGGATAGGTTTAGGAAGTGAATTAAGATCCGCAAATAACAAATGCCGAACATTTCCGGGTATTTGTTGGGTTTCCGATGTTACTATTGAGCACTCTTTTTGTGTTAATGATAACGCTAGATCATGCATCAGATCAGCCATTCTTTTACAACGAACCAAACCAATCAGTTGATCAAAATCTTGGAAAAAAGATCTCGAACATAACTCTTTGAAGTAACGCAATCCAACATCTTCTAATTCTTCATGCTCGTTCTTTGACTGAAGCAGCCCATGTGCCATCCAAAAATAAATTAATCTAAAATCACTATATGTATGATCTTTCGGAAAAAATGAACAGTATGCAAAGCATCTTTTCAAGTAAGATGGCAACTGCTCATAACTAATCGTTAGCGCAGACATTATATCATCCTCTTTTTGCTCCAGTTTCCAGATCTCTTTATCCCTTACAGATTTCCACTCGCGTTCGCTGGTGATGGAATAAAGCAAATTTCCTAATGTTTCTACTGCTAGAGGAACTCCTTTGCATTTTCGTACAATTTCTTCACCTATTCTAACTAGATTTGGATAGTGTTTCACTTCTTGTCCATCTTTAAATGCACATTTGAGAAACAAAGACAAACAATTCTTATAAGAAAGTACATTTAAATTGTAAGGTGGAACATTAGCCATGAGTGAGACAACACTATTTTTTCTAGTCGTGACTATAATCCAACTTCCCTTAGCACCCCCCATCAATAAAGCTCTCAATTCATTCCACTTCCGGCGGTCCTCATTCCAAACATCATCTAAGATAAGCAAGTATTTTTTATTGTTAACAGTCTCTCTCAAGAATGCTTGCAATTTTTCTATATCCCAACCTTTACATTCCTGACTTGTGGCAGCCTGGATAATTGTTCTAAGAACTTCCTGCAAATCAAAGTCATCGAAGATGCATGCCCACACCTTTATCTTAAAATGATTTTGTACCCTTTGATCATTATACACCAGCTTAGCTAGTGTAGTCTTACCCAGACCTCCTAACCCCACAATTGGAAGAATGGAGACATTTTCAACATCCACAGGATTTAATAAATGATCTATGATATTTTCTTTATCTCCATCTCTCCCAATGACAGTTGCAGCATCCACAAAGGAGTGAGTCAATTTCCTCTTTTTGCTAATGACTTGCCTGTCATTGACCCCCTCGGTCAAACCAAAATCAGACTTAAGTTTAACAAGTTTACCTACTCTCTCTCTAATGTTCTTCAGTTTATAGGCCATTCTAAAGCAGAATGCTAGTGGATTAGAACTTGAAAGGTAACGACGTATCTTTCTGGTCGTATTCCTTGCAGCTTTCACCACTTGCCTTCTCAACCCTTCACACTCAAATTCATCCACGACATCTTCTATATCATAAAGGACATCTTTGAGCTCCTCAAGCCACACTTGTATCCGGTGGTTCTGGGATTGCTGCTGCTCAGCGTCCAAAAGCACAGCCGTGATACCCTTTAAGAGCTTCTTAATTTGTTCAAGATCACTCTCTAGTCTCCATACCAAGAAAAATTCTTCCAGCACAAGAGAGCCTAATTTTCCAAGAACGCTCTCTGCAAGGTTGAGCAGAAGAGATTCAGCCATTCTTTTCTTTGTAAACAAGGAATTAGTAAAACGAGATGTAGATTTATAAAGAAAAAAAAAGAGAAAGTCAGGCAAGAAAATGTTGCAGCTTGAATATGCCTTTCTATGCTTAAAACATGAACATATTTAATGTTAGCCAAGTAAACGCTCTTGCTGTATTAGCACGACATCCAAGTCTCAGGGTTGACAACTAATTCCATATTGAGACAAAGAAATTGGCAAAAATACTGCATTATTAGAGATGACATAGTATAATTAATCAGCTGATGTTTCTTACCAACTACCTTACGTGTTATTTAATCAATTGATTAGTTAATAATTATCAAGTCAAGGAAGACTTTCAATCTGCCCCCTTAAATCCACTAGTAATTGTTTATCTGTTGAAAGGTAATTTGCATCTAATATTGAAAGAAATATGTCTCCACTTGCATTTAACTAGTATCTGTTGAAAGGTATATTTTGCCTATTGAAATGTTCAATCAAACGAACAAAAATAGTAGTACTACTAACTTGAGAACATTATGTCAACAAAAAAAAGCTTGGGAACATCTGCACATAACTAAATATACAAAAACATTATGGCAGCCGTCCTGATTAATGAGATAATATAATTAATAGTTGCATTTGTTGTTGACCAAGACTAAATCTTTTCAAGATCACTTTCGAATCCCAAAGCCAAGAAAAATCATCGAGTGCAAGAGAGACTAACCTTAGGAGAGGGAGGACTCACTGCAAAAGTGGAAAAGAAGAGATTCAGCCATCTTTTCTTGGAAATCAACGAAGAGATGCAGCGATTTGATTAACCGCACTAAGGAAAAAGATGAAGAAATAAAGCGAGCCAAGAAAATAAGTCTAGAGGTTCTTGATTATGCCTTAAACATAAATAGAACCTTATATGAGTTATGCTAAGTCAAGAAAGACTAACAGTTTATTTCTTAAATCTACTGGTAATCCTTTAGCTGTTGAAAGGCCATTCACCTCTAATATTGAAAGAATATGTCTCCACTTGAATTTAACTAATATTTTTTTCATTGAAAAATTCCCTTTTTGTCTATTGAAATTGTTGTATATTTTGAGATATTGAAAATATATGCCAATTTATGGTGCGCTCGCGAACTTGCAATTATAAGCGCAACTTGCAATTTTTATATTGGTGCAAGTCGCGCTCGTGAACTTGCAATTCTTGTGTTTGTAATTCACAAAGGAGGGGATCAGCTTCCTCTGTGAATCACTTCCTTTTACTCGAACCAAAATGAGATTAAAGTTTAGCAATTGAAAGTAGCATACCTTTCGTGTAGCAGTTGTAGCTTCACCACTACCTTCTCGAACCTTGACGAAGATAGTTTATGTTCCTTGACTTTAGGTATACCTTTTGAGTAGTACTCATAGGCACCAAGCTTTTCAAATAAGTATAACTTGGTGCTTATCACACAGAAATTGTAATTCTTCAAAACTATCAAAATTTGAACATGGTAAACTTAAGAGCAATGAGAGCATTAAAATCTTAACTGCATGAAGATTAATGTACAACTTGCTGAAAGTCAACATCCACAAGGAGTACGGGTGTAAAAAGACACACTTCTGACAAATTCAATTTAGTTTGATTTAAATTATTAAAAAGCGATTCAATTTTGATAGTAAAGTTTCACATCAATTTTCCTAAAAACAGAGTCCAAAAGACTGAACCAAACTAAAGAAAAGAAATCAATCAAACCAACTGGTTCAATTTGATTTAGAACATTTCAAATTGTAACAAGAGAATAAAGTATACCTTCCAATATCTTTTTGCCTAGCTGGTCACATACACATTCGATGGCAAACAACAGCACCAATAATATATTTTGTTACCATGACATCAATTCTCTACTTGCTCGACATAGAGTGCAATGATCCATCGTACCCTATTCCATTTGTTGGCAAAAACTTTCGATTTGTGGTTTTTGTCAAGTTACGCTAATTATGATTAAATTATAAACTATGAATTTGGCTACCTTGACAAAACATACAAATAAAATTAATCAGAAATCCCGAGTTCGAGTTTTGGATATACAACAGCCTAAAAATTTAGTAAAGAGAACTTCATTATTTATATGGTTATAATCAATCCTAATCTAAATTTATTGGAACCAATATAGTGAAAGAATACTGAACAGTTGAACTAAAAAAATCATTTTAAAACAAAAACACACTTGCACTCTTTAGATTTAAGTTGGTAAATATTACAAATTAACGTCAACAACAACATTTGGATCCGATGATGGTCGATAGTTTCTTTCTGTGGGTTGTAGCTGCCATAGAAGTCAGAAACAAAAATGAGTTGGACAACTAAATTAAAAGAATAAACAATTGAAAAACACACAAGGTTAGATGAAGAAATGGGATAAGATACCTCAACTCCATCGATAAGAAGTTTGGGGACAAGAGCAATGCTGGACCAATCACTTGCTGCAAACCTTCCACAGTTATCTATATGTAATTCTTGAAGACAAGTGAAGCAAGAAGGCCACTCTTTCAGGTCGTAACAGTTTACTAGACGAAAGTACTGAAGAGTGTTGGTGTAACTATAGAGAAGCCACCGTGGAAATTCCACCAATTTTGGTAGATATCCAAGTATCAATTTTTCAAGGCGGCGGAATTGAGTGAAGTCTTGTTGATTATTGCTTTCCTCCATTTCCAAATCAAGGTTCTTACAGCCATTTATGACAAGAAACTCCAATGAAGCCAGGTACTTTATACTCTGCGGCAAGCTTTTTAATCTCGAACAAAGCTTGATAGACAGTTGTCGGAGGCTGGTGAGACCTTGCATATCTTCGAACAGGTATTCTATATTTTGACACAAATAAATTTCCAAATATCGAAGAGATTTCAAGCATCCTATTCCATTGTTTGTTAAATACTTTTGCTTTGTGGTTATTGACAAAGATCTAAGGCTGATGAAACACCTCATGTCTCTGGGTAACTCTTCAATTCCAGTACAGCCTAAAAGCCAAAGAGCTTGTAAGCTCTGTAACTTGCAAATAGAATTAGGCAGTCGTCTTATTTTGGATCCAGCTAAATTGACAAATCTCAAATGCTTTAGCATACCAATACCTTCAGGCAGTATCTCTATTTTTGAATTTCTCAAATTCAAAAACCGCAGAAATAGAAATCTTGGCAAATACAATGTCTCGATGAATGGTTGGCTAATAAAGTCGGAGTCAACAATAGGTGCAATGGTTCGTACACTGTCTAAACCTTGTACGATCATAGGGAAACTTCCTTGAAGTAAATCGGGGTTGGCAAATAACAAATGCCGAACATTTTCAGGTATTTGTTGGGTTGTTGATGTTACTATTGAGCACTCTTTTTGTGTCAATGATAACGCAAGATCATGCATCAGATCATGGATTTTACAACAGACTGAACCAAACAATTGTACAAAATCTTGGAAGAAAGATCTCGAACATAACTCCTTGAAATAATGCAAACCAACATCTTCTAACTCTTCATTCTCATTCTTTGACTGAAGAAGCCCATGTGCCATCCATAACTGAATTAATTCCAAGTGAGCATATTGATAATCCTTTGGGAAAAATGAACAGTATGCGAAGCATCTTTTCAAGTAAGAAGGCAAATGCTCGTAACTTATCTTTAGTGCTGGCATTATATCATCCTCCTTTTGCTCTAGTTTCCAGATCTCACTATTTTTTACAGATTTCCACTCATGCTCACTGGTGATAGAATAAAGCAAATTTCCTAATGTTACTACGGCTAGAGGAACTCCTTTGCATTTTCGTACAATTTCTTCGCCTATTTTTAGTAGATTTGGATAGTGTTTCACATCTTGTCCGTCTTTGAATGCACATTTGAGAAACAAAGACAAACAATTCTTATGAGAAAGATCATCTAAATTGTAAGGTGGAACATTAGCCATGACTGAGACAACACTATTTTTCCTTGTCGTGACTAGAATCCTACTTCCGTTAGCACCCCCCATCAATAAAGATCTCAATTCATTCCATTTCCGGCGGTCCTCATTCCACACATCATCTAAGATAAGCAAGTATTTTTTATTGTTAATAGTCTTCCTCAAGAATGCTTGCAACTGTTCTATACCCCAGCCTATACATTTTCGACCTGTGGCAGCCTGGATGATTTTTCTAAGAACTACTTCCAAATCAAAGTCATCGGAGATACATGTCCACACCTTCATCTCAAAATGACTCTTTACCCTTTCATCATTATACACCAGCTTAGCTAAAGTAGTCTTACCCAAACCCCCTATCCCCACTATTGGAAGAATGGAGACATTTTCAACATCCACATGGTTCAATAAATGATCTAAGATCTTCTTTTTATCGTCGTCCCTCCCAATGACAGTCGCAACATCCACAAAGGAGTAGGTTGATTTCCTCTCCCTGCGATTGACTTGCCTATCATTGACCCCCTCAGTCAAACCAAAATCAGACTTAAGTTTAACAATTTGAGCTACTCTCTCCCTAATGATCCTTAGTTTATGGGCCATTCTAAAGCGGAATGCAAGTGAATTAGAGCTTGAAAAGAAGCGGCTTACTTTTCTGCTAGTATTCCCTGCTGCTTTCACCACTTGCCTTCTCAATGTTTCGCAATCGAATTCATCCACCACATCTTCGATGTCATAAAGGACAAATTTGAGGTCCTCGAGCCACACTTGTATCCGGAGGTTCCGTGATTGGTGAAGTTCAGCGTCCAAAAGCACAGCTGTTATGGTCTTTAAGAGCTTGTTAATTTGTTGAAGATCACTTGCAAATCCCCACGCCAAGAAAATCTCTTCGAGTGCAAGGGAGGCTAGCTTTTCGAGAACGCTCTGAGCAAGGTTGAGTAGAAGAGATTCAGCCATTGTTTTGTTTGTAAATTGTAATTAAGGAACAAGTGAAGTGACAAGTAGAGGTATGAAAACGAATGAGAAAGCAATGCAATAAAATATTGCAGATTTGTAGGTTCTTGATTAATTTATGCCTAAAACGTGAATATGTTCAATGGAGCCAAGTCAATGAGCAGAGTCAATTATTTACGTATTCAGAAGACATTTTAAGGGTGATTGACAGAGTCAAAGAAAATGCAAGAAATCAAAAAAATATCAAAAAGAGAAGAAAATTGGCAAGTGGGAATAGACCACCAAATTAGGCGGAGCCATCTGAGCAATTCTCCTCACACGCTTTGTTTCTAGAACTGGAAGTAAGCTCAGTTCCTTCATTTTTGAAAAAAGATTTAAAAAAATCCCTTTACATTAATTAAAGTTTAAATTATGATTAATTAGAAACTCATTCTCCAATTGGTGCCACGCCAGTATAGGGGTATTTTTGACCCGGTTTTGACAAATTCAGGATATAAATGTTCCGATTTTCCAATTTTGGATTTTTTTGATATTTTGTGCCAAGTTGAGGGGGTAAAGTGATTCTTTGTTTAATTTCAGTTTGCTTTTCTTTTCTTTAGTAAATTAGTATAATATATAAATATTTTGTTAGAAGATAATTATTTTAATTTTAATTTTTTAATGCATGATCTGCTACAGAAACTCAAAATATCAATATATGTTGAGGATTTTTTAAAACTCAAACATGATACTCAATTGACTGCATTTTACCTAATTTATCATGTGTTTAACTCTTATTAAACAAATAATTAAGTACAACTTGGTTCCCATCACACAGAATCTGTAATGCCTCGTAAAACTATCAGAATTTCAACAACGAAAAGTTTAGGAGTGATTGCAGCATTAAAATTTTAACTGCATTAGGATAACCGTACAACTTGCTACAACCCAATATCCAAAGGGAGTTGGGTGTAAAAAAACCGAACCAACTATCAAATTAGTGTTGATACAAAAATGAGCCAAAAAACGGAACCAAACTAACTGGTTCAATTTGTCTTGAAACGTTTCAAATTGTAAAATCGGTTCAATTCAGTTTTTTTAAAATTGAAAATTTAAATCCCATTTAAACCAAATGCACACCCCCTGATAGTAGGAGGAGCAACGAAATGATATAGCCTGGTTGTCACTGCCAAGATTATCAAAATATGTAACGCAAAGCTATTACATTTATAAACCGAGACAAGCAAATCCGATCAATTCCAGAAACCAGAGCAAATATGAATGCAAAAGACACCAATAATGAACTCTTTACTGCTATTTATGCCTCTTGAGCAAAGATACCTGTATTTGCATGCTAATGGCATATATTAAAAACACAAAGGCCCCAAACCAGCTAATTGCGGCCATGTCCTAACAACCAAAACCAGATAAAAACATAAACCAACAAATAGTTAATTACACGATTAAGATTCACGGACCTTCACTTCACAATAAAGTTCTGACTACTGATTGGATTCATCACCATGGGTGGTCCTGCAGTATGAGGCCATGCTCGGAATTTCTTCTCAGTTTCCTCCCACCATTCCTTGTTTGCAACGTAGGATTTAACAAGTTTATGTGCAACATAGCTTAGCAGCTAATAGACATTAATAAGAATCCATAATCAGAAAACAAGATTAACAAAATTTAGCTGCTCATAGAGAAACTGTTAAGTAAGAACTTTTCTCTAACCAGTCTATGTAATCTTACTTGCCCAAACTCCTAACAGTTACCTTTGCATCTTTGGTTGGTCAGCTTCACTAAGCACATACTCAATTCCGTAAAACATCATAAAGTGCAAACTCCTAACAGAGAGTTGCACAATACAAAAAGTGCAATACGATCAAAGAGTTACACAATACAAAAAGTTTACTATCCAAAAATAAATAGAATTTAATTTTTAAGAAAATAAATGAAATAACAGAACCAACAAGTCTGAAACAACAAATCATTAATGATACAGAGTAGCATTGTTGATGGTACCACAAATGAAAATTAAATATATGATATCTTAATTATACATCAATATTTAAATTTAGTAAAACAACTTTATTATTTATATGGTTATACTCGCCTCGATACTAAATTAATAGAATACTGGATAATTAAACTTCTTTTTAGGATCGCAGGGCTGATAGTTTCTTCTTGTGGGTTGTAGCTGCCACTGAAGTTGGAAACAAAAATTAGCAGTACAATTAAATTAAAAGATTGAACATTTAAAACAAACAAGGTTAGAGGGTCAAAATACCTGAACTCCTAGCCATCAACAAGAATTTTGGGGACATGAGGAATCTTGGACAAATCTTCCATAAGTAATTTGCAATCTTCTATACGTAAATCTTGAAGACCAGTGAAGCAAGCAGGGAACTCTTTCATGTTGGGCAAGTGTGCAAGAGATAAGAGTTGAAGGGTGCTGGTGGAACTATTGAGAAGCCACCGTGGCAATTTCACCAATTTTGGTATATCTTCAAGTAACAGTATTTCAAGGCGGCATAATTGATTTTGATTATCGTTCTCTTCCTCCTCCATTTCCAAATCAAGGTTCTCACAATTCCCGATAGAAAGAAACTTTAATGAAGTCGAGTACTTTATACTCTGCGGCAAACTTTTTAAGCTTCGACATTTCATGATAATCAGATTTCGAAGGCTGTTGAGACCCTGCATATCTTTAAACAAGAATTCTATATTTTCACATGAAAAAATTACCAAACTTTGGAGAGATTTCAAACAGCCTATTCCATTATTTGGCAAACACTTCTGCTTTGTGGTTATTGTCAGAGTTCTAAGGCTGATGAACAACCTCATGTCTCTAGGTAGCTCTTCCATTCCATTACATAATAAAAGCAATCGAGTATGTAAGCTCTGTAACTTGCAAACAGAATTAGGCAATCTTGTTATTTTGGACCCAGATAAATTGAGAAATCTCAAATGCTTTAACATACCAATACTTTCTGGCAGTATCTCTATTTCTGAATGTCTCAAATCCAAGTATCGCAGAAATTGAAATCTTGACAAATCTAATGAATGGATGAATGATTGGCTAATAAATTCCGAGTAACCAAAGGGTGCAATGGTTCGTACACTGGCTAAACCTTGTAAGATCACAGGGAGACTTTCAGGAAGCAAATTAGGGTTAGCAAATAACAAATGCCGAACATTTTTGGGTATTTGTTTGGTTGCTGATGTGACTATTGAGCACTCTTTTTGTGTCAATGATAGCGCAAGATCATGCAACAAATCATGCATTTTACAGCTGACCCCGTCAATCAATTGATCATAATCTTGGAAAAAGGATCTCGAACATAACTCTTCAAAGTAACGCAATCCAACATGTTCTAACTCCTCATTCTCATTCTTGCACTGAAGAAGCCCATGTGCCATCCAAAAATAAATTAGTTCAAAGTTAGTATAATCATGATCCTTAGGAAAAAATGAACAGTATGCAAAGCATCTTTTCAAGTTAGATGGCAACTGCTCATAACTTATTCTTAGTGCAGGCATTATATCATCCTCCTTTTGCTCTAGTTTCCATAACTCACTATCCCTTACATATTTCCACTCATGCTCACTTGTGATTGAGTAAAGCAAATTTCCTAGTGTTACTACTGCTAGAGGAACTCCTTTGCATTTATTTACAATTTCTTCACCCATTTTTACAAGATTTGGGAAGTGTTCCACATCTTGTGCGTCTTTAAATGCACATTTGAGAAACAAAGAGAGACAATTTTTATGAGAAAGATCATTCAAACGGTAAGGTTGAACACTAGCCATGAGTGAGGCAACACTATTTTCTCTTGTTGTGACTAGAATTCTACTTCTGTTAGCACCCCCCATCAACAAATCTCTCAATTCATTCCACTTTCGACGGTCATCATTGGACACATCATCTAAGATAAGCAAGTATCTTTTATTGTTAATAGTCTCCCTCAAGAATGCTTGCAATTGTTCTACACCCCAGCCTCTACATTGTTGACCTGTGACAGCCTCGTTGATTTTTCTAAGAACTTTTTCCAAATCAAAGTCATTGGAGATGCATGCCCAAACCTTCATCTCAAAATGACTGTTTACCCTTTGATCATTATACACCAGCTTAGCTAGTGTAGTCTTCCCCAGACCTCCAATTCCCATAATTGGAAGAACAGAGACATTTTCAACATCGACATGATTCAATAAATGACCTATGATCTTCTCTTTATCATCGTCCCTCCCAATAACAGTTGCAGCATCCACAAAGGAGTAGGTCAATTTCCTCTCCCTGCGAATGACTTGCATACCATTGACCCCCTCAGTCAAACCAAAATCAGACTTAAGCTTAACAATTGCAGCTACTCTCTCTCTAAGGTTCTTTAGTTTATGGGCCATTTTAAAGCGGAATGCAAGTGAATTAGAGCTTGAAAAGAAGCGGCTTACCTTTGTGGTAGTGTCCCCCGCATCTTTCACCACTTGCCTTCTCAGTGCTTCGCACTCGAATTCATCGACGGTATCTTCTATATCATAAAGGACATCTGTGAGGTCCTCAAGCCACACTTGAATCCGGTGGTTGCGTGATTGGTGCTGCTCGGCGTCCAAAAGCACAGCTGTTACGACCTTTAAAAGCTTCTTAATTTGTTGAAGATCAGTTTCAAGTCCCCAAGCCAAGAAAAATTCATGGAGGGCAAGAGAGGCTAGCTTTTCGAGAACGCTCTGTGTAAGGTTGAGTAGAAGAGAATCAGCCATTTTTTTTAATCGGGCAACTAAATTGGGTTTTGTTGAGAGAACTCTCGCCGGATTTCGAATTCCGTTATGAACTCCGGGAATCGGCTTTTCTTTTGGGATGTGATGAGAAGCGTCGCAATTTCCGTTTATTGGGGAGGAGAAAAGGCAGAACGGAGTCGAGCTTGGAGTGTTGAGATGTGTCTCAAAAACTGATTTCTTTTCTTTTTCCTTTTCTTTTTCATTTCCCATGTAATCTGATTAGTACAATTTATTTATTTTTATAACCAACAACCCACCTAAAATTATTAAAAATAGAATGATCGAGCTGTATCGATAGATTTAATTTAGATCAGTTAAAAATTATAAAAATGATTAGTTTTTTCTGGTTCAATTCGTTTAAAAATAAAACATGTTCAGTTTACTTCCGGTACAAGCTGAACGAAAAACTAAAATATTTAAAATTCCAATAAAATGGGTTCGATTTGATTCAATTTGAACAGAAAGTATTGCCCCTACCTGCAAACAATTTACAAGTCTGAAAGCACTTTAAAGTTTAAAGAAGAAAAACAAGTATGGAAGATAAGGGTCATTTAGGATACACTCACAGTCACCCAATATGAAACCTTAAAAAATAATGGGCTAATCCCCCGTCGAAAGTAGACGAGTATGAATGTGGAAGCTGAGTTCTCGAGATTATGGAAACACGTTCTCGTGCAACCTCAGCCATCGATGGTCATTTTTCTGGCATTGCAGACGTGCATCGAATAGCAATGTCTAGTGCTCCCTTTGGAAGTGTTTGATATCTTACCATCTACAACTCGGACTGTTCGATTACTTATTTTGATTTTTCTACCAACCCGTAACAATGTCAACAGACTCAGTTTGTTCTGCAAGCTCAGGTTGACGGCCAGTTACGAGCTCCAGTGGCCCAACCCAAAGCTGTATTCTATATTAGAACAGTTTTAAAATGCTTAAAAGAGATGGAATATTAAAAAACTAATTAAGACATAAATAGTGAAAGACATGCAATGAGAAATTAATGAGCATGATTTGCATCCAATATGAAAGAACAGGGTCATTTATGATTTTCTTTAATCAACATAACCAAATTGAAATCTCATTACCAGTGACTAATAATGCACAAAAGTTAAAGACTATTGGCTATGCAGCTCTTTTATGTGTCCTTGAGTAGCAACCCTGCAGAACAAAATTGAAATCTCATTACACGTGTTGTTTTTTGATGACCAAATACCTGAGCATTGGTAATTTACAACCAGTACTAGCATTGCTCTTTGTTAGTGTATCCGTAGATTTACTTGAAATTTGATAAGAAGCCTTTTTCCTGATGGGGTGGAAATCATCATCATCCTCGTCGTCGTCGTCACGAACCCTGCGTAGGACTTTAGACCTCTGTCCAAAAACAGATTTGACAAGTGCTTCATCCTCTTCTGCTTCTTCTAACTTCTTTGTCTTCTCTGCCAAAACAACATGAAGCAGTGTGTCTGAATTAATAAGTCTGGCCTGTCTAGACTTCAAACTCTTCAACTCGTCAAGTTGATCCTCACTACGCATTCTCCTCTTATTATCCAAACTCTGATTCTCCAGCGATTCCATTGCATCCTGACCGCCGTCCATCTCCTCAGGCTGAGCTCTCCAGGGTTCAAAATTTCGATTAGCGCCATTCTCGACTATATAATCACTATTTTGAGGGTCTGTTTTAAAGGTAATCAGAGCCTTGCAGTGGGTGCACCTGAAATAAAATCTGTGAATAGATATAACATTAATATATTTTTCTTGAGCTATTTCCTTGATCATATCAAATTTGGTGCCTTTGTATATATAATGCCCGCAGGAATTGCAGCGGACGCTCATCGGAAGCATCATCCGAACTTTCATTGAATCATTCTGTGCTCTTCGAAGACGGGGTAACTTGGCCGCATCAAAATCGGGTGGATAATATTTGTTAATCACTTTTCTTTCTCCCATCTTATTTGTTTGCTGATCACAAATCTCAACAACAAAAAATAAACCTCAGCAGTAATCGAACGAACCTAATTTCCGAATTAACCTCTTCTCACGAAACGAGCCAGGCAAAAGAATAGGAAAACCTAAGTTTGTAATGTGTTTATATATAGGGAGAGATAAATGATTAGTATTAGGATTCTTAATTCCTAGGATTCCTAATTCGTTTAGTAATAGGATTCCTGATTTGTATAATAATAAGATTCCTGATTACAATGGCGGGAATTTTTCCATTTCAGCCCCTGGTAAGTGCGTGGTAATCCCACTCTACATCATGATCATACATATCATTAGACTAATATACCCTTCAATTAATAATTATTTATACAAATTTATAAATCTATATCACTTCACTAGAGTAATATAGTCTTCGAATAATAAATAATAATTATTCCCTTCTTTTAATTTTTTTTACTGTACCTACTTAAAATTTATTAATTTACTTTTGTATTTCAAAAACAAATGATAAGAAATAATATACTTTAATATAATTTTCAAAAAATGATTTGATTAAGTTTGAAAAAAAGAGACTCGCTGCTCAATATTAAACGGTTCTGCTTTCTCAACCATTAAAAAAAACTCACTGTTCAATAAATTCATTTAATAGCAATCGAAATAAAATTATTAGGATATTATATTTAAACAAAAATTTAGCTTTATTGTTTTAAATTTAAGAACTAAATTTGGTAGAGCTACTACCATTTCTCGATTAAATTGTAGATGTATTCTATTGTTTACTAAAATGATCCTACAGTTTATGAGTTACAAAAGTTTAGTTTCCATTTAACTTTGGCTATAAAATAAAGGCCTAATCATTTCATTTAAATTTGGCCTAATGTCTTAAAAACCCCCGACCTTTTAGCCCCTTTTCAATCATACCCTGACGTTGAAAATTTGTCAATTTTACCCTATTTTGCATTTTTGTGTTTCAATTGTACCCTGAAAAATTAAATTAACGTCTTTTGCGTTTGGAAATTTGTTTAAAACATTCTCCATGTCTCGCATATATTAATTGTATATTTTTAAAATTTATTTAAATTTAGTTAAATTAATTAAGAATTTAAATTAGTGTTAATTTGATTATGGTTTTTAGTTAGTTTTTAAAAATAAAGGATTTATTTGTACTTTTTTGAATAAAAAAGAATTTAATTTCATGTTTAGACTTAATTAATTGAATGATTTCATCATTTAATTAAAAAAATTAATAAAAATTAAAATATTGGGGTACAATTGAAAATGGAAAATTCAAAAGTGGGTAAAATTGACAAATTTTCAACGTCGGGGTGGAATTGAAAAAAAGTTTAAAGGTGAGGGGTTTTTGAGTGATTAGGCCTTTAAATTTTGCTACTTTCGGAATGATCTTTTCCATTTGCCACAAAATTATGAAACTGATTATCTATCTCAATCCAGCTACTTCCTGCTTCTTTACTTATCTTCAAGTCATTCATAATAGTTCGAACCTTCGCTGCTTCATCTAACATTTTTCCTCTGCCATACATATTCGAAACAAGTATGTACGATCCAGCCTCATCAGGTGACACGTCATTAAAATAGTGGCGCTATTATAATTTTATTTATTACTTTTTACACTTTTGAATAATAATATTACAATAGCGTCATTATTTTAATGACGTGTCATAATATGATAGATTTAGTTCATGAATGACGTGGTGGACCGAGTCTACATAAGAATTTCTCCTATAAATGGCGATAAAAAAGGAAAGTATTAGAAGATCTATATCTTTTAGAAAAATCAAAGATAGTTTCCTATTCAAAACTAAAATACAATACATGAAAAATACCCTATAAATAAGATTCATTTCATAAAGAAAAACACACTAAATAAGATTTTTTTATTCAGATCCAACCTCCTAAAAGGAATCTCTGTTCAGGAACGGATGTAAGGTAGGGCCAGGTTGGGCCTAGGCCTTACCTCACATTGATAAAAGAACATATTAGCTAATCTAATAAATCAAGTTTATGGGTTAATTAATTAGACTTTCTAAGTTACACTAACAGTAGAAAAATGTGTCATTCAATATATTGCTTGGACCAGATAAAATAAATTCATTGGATTTTGTAGAAAAGTATTGTATGATAAAATCTAACATATAATTTAGATTAGCCTAAAATATTATTAAAGTTAGGAAGTAAAACCTAATTATTATGTTGCAGACTCTATTTAAATTAAATTTTAGTACTAAAATTTTCAACATATTTATCTAAAAATATACCTTTATTTTTTTTAATTATGTTCAAATATAGTAATCTAATGTGTTTTTACCTTTTCATTTTATTTTTCATTAAAACAAATCCGTTGCATGTAAAATAAATTTAAAATTAAAAAGATAGAATTAAATTTTTATAATATCGTTGACGTAACCATAAAATATTTATTTATTTATTTGGTATATTTTTTTTGGTATGATATATTATTGTATTTTTAAATTAAATTTGTGCCCCACCTTAATTTTGGGGCTAGCTTCGTCACTGTCTCTGTTCTTTTTAGAACTCTACTAGACATTTACTCATCACTATATAAAAGACTAAGATATTACCTGCACACAGAGTTAAATTTGAATATAATTATTCTCTCATAAACTTAACACCGACTTAAGCATTAAAAAACTAATATTCAGGCCATCGTAAAACTCACAAATGCATCGGTAAATACCACATAAGTAAATAGTAATCATCCTAAAAGTAATTACCTCAACAAATAATTGAAGTGTACTGCACTAGGCCTCAACAAATAATTGAAGTGTATTGCACTAGGCCTCAACAAATAATTGAAGTGTACTAACTAGGCCCTCGGTAGCTGTTTGGAAGGGGATATCCCCTAACCGTCTCTTCAGCCATACAACTCAAATACAGACAATTGAAGATAAAATTCCTATTTTCTATCCAAAATAAGACATAAACGAAAATATCTTTCAATCATAGGTGAATTTTTTTACCATTTTTTTTAAATATGAATAATTATTTTAAATATTCCATTTTGTAATATAGGAAAGAGAACAAAAATAATAAAAGTAAAAATAAGAGTAAAATGTTTTTTTAGACATTTTATTTTTTATTAAAAACTAATTTTCATTGATAGAATTATTATAATTACAAAATACATGACTCCTCAAGAAACTGAGTGAGTCGTCTAAAATTAGATGATGATACTGCAAAAACAATCATCCAGAAGGGTTTTTTTAATCACCAATAGATCACCCAAAATGTAACAATGTATTAGGAAAAACTATCACCCAACTGATTCTATCATCATTAACAGAATAATTTCTGATATCATGAAATGATGATAGTCTATGAATAACAGCTCTTATGTCAACGTATGAAAATCTCAAAACGATCTATAACCATTTTTTTGTAGTCTCTGTTTAATATTAGTGAACTATTAATTTTTTCGTTCGTCGGACATAGATAATCACCAAACAACGTTTGTTTTGTTTGTTTGATTGTTTCCGTATTTTGAAGTTTGCTTATTTATTTCTATTAATTTTTCTTTTATTCGTTTGCATAGGAGTGAGAAAATTTTTGAACCGGCTGATTTAACTAACCAAATGATAACTTTTGATCGGGTCGGTTTCGTAAAAACAGAGGTTAGTTCAGTTTTAGTTTTCAATTTTATTTGTTTGGTTTTGAATTTTGAAAACCCAAATTAACCAAACCGATTAAAAATCAAATTTAGTTAATATTTTTTTATTTTCTTTTTTATCGGACAAAATTTCAAAAATGAACTGGATTTTAGTTTGGTTTTATTTTTTTATGATCAGGTTGGTTTTGATTAAGGAATTCTTTCGGCCGGTTTCTATTTTAGGGAAATACTTACATAGACCCGGTCTATAAATTTACCATGCACCTACCCAATGATGTGGTAGAAAATCTAACATAATTTCTCTTCTCATTTTTCTAAAACCTCATTGGATAGGATCAAAATAAATTTTTCATAAACCGGGTTTAGGTAAGTATTTCCCTCTATTTTAAAACTCGGGAGAGTTCATGAGTTTTGGAGATTTAGATTTGGATTTAACCAAACCGACCAAATACTCACCTGTGTGTATTAATTTCTAAACATTTATAAAAAAAGAAACTTATAAATAATGTTATAAGATTAGGCTCATACACAGAGGTGAGTAATATTAGCAAACTACCATTTAATCTTCAATTCGGCACCCAATTTGAAACAATATTGAACCTTCTATAGTAATTCTCAATCAAACATTAGCTGTATATGTTTTTAGATTATTTTAACATCAAAATAAATGGGGCTAATTTGTTTAGACTTTTAGCAACAACTTTATTACTATATTATCGTTTTCACATTCAATATCATGCATGTGCTGTATGATTTGTTTTCATTCTATGTATCACTATCATGAAATTGACAAAACAACAAGTCATTTTTTAAAAAAAAAAAATTAACAACTCCATACATCTAATTCAATCACATGCAACTTGTGCGAGTTGTAAAGGACGACTGATGATAAACGTAAAAATTAAAATTATTGTATATAGAATAATTAACGATGATCATAAATAAATATTTTTAAATTTTTATAAATTTACATACAATATTTAAAATTTATAAATTTTAATTTGATAATTTTATTATAATTCTATCTATTTTTTGTAATCAATTTAATTATTCTATTTTTCATGTAATAATTCCTTAATAAATAAAATTTATTTTTTAAAATTATAAAATCTAACTCTTAATCCAAAAAAAAATTAAAAATAACATCAAAATCTAATTGATATTATTTATCTTTGAGCGATTGAAAAAAAAACAAATTTGAAATTCAATACATTATAAAAAAATAAAAAAATATAGTATCGAGGTCAAAGGTTATACATAAAATTAAGGCTAAACCCATTATGAGGTCCCTTTACCCTTCACTTTTTTTCATTGGATTTTTTACTTCATTTTCTCCTTATCGAATCCCTTTACTTTCGTTTTCGTTGTTTCTATACCCCTATACGTATTAGATGTGGAGAGTGTGCTACACTCTCCGTTAAATATTAAACTTCTATTAAATAATGATGTGTCAAAATAAATAAATATAAAAAATAATATATTTAAAATACAAAGATCAAAAAATATTTTTCCCTAAAAAAAATGGAAGGCGAGACTTCTTCTTTCCTCCATTAATGGAGGAGAGATGTCTCTCCTCCATTGATGGAGAAAACACAAGTTTTCTCCAAATGGAGGAAATAAGATCTATTTCCTCCAATAATGGAGGAAACACTCATTTCCTCCCATGGAGGAAACGAGATTCACCTGGTTCCCTCCATGGAGGAAATGAGTGTTTCCTCCATTATTGGAGGAAACATATCTCGTTTCCTCCATTAACGAGCAGGTTTCCTCCATTAATGGAGGAAAGAAAGGCCATCATTTTCAGTGGTAATGGGCGTAATTTTTTTTTTGTATTAATATTTTTAAAAAAAAATAAATTGAAATTTAATTTAATTAAATAAAATTTATATGAGGGCAACGAGATTAAATTTACGGACTAAATTTTATTTCGAAAAAAAAAATCAAGTCTCGAGTTAATCTTTTTATTAATTAATTTAATTTAAAGTTTGAGTTTGATTTTGTTTTGTATGATAAGTACAATGGTTTTATTGTATTATAAACTAAATACAATAAATTTAATATATTTTTATTTTATTTTTAAGGTTAAAATGCCATTTTTATTTTTCGCCACTCTCAGTAACGAGAGTGTGTTGCACTCTCCGAATTCCATTCATAAAAGGGTGTAATAACAACGAAAACCAAAGGGATTCGATTATGAGAAAATGAAATAAAGGGACCCAATGAAAAAAAAAGTGAAGAGTAGAGTGATCTCAGAATGGGTTTAGCCTAAAATTAATTGAAAAATTGAATTACAATGGAATTATCGAATCGGAATTGGTAAATTTTAAAAGCTTTAGACAGATTATGAAAAAATAAATTTTTTTGACTGTTTAACACCATTAGGCTTAAAAAAAAAAAAGATATTCAGCACAACGCTAATTTTTAGAGTAAAAATTACTAAAGCAGGCAAGAATTTTAAATTTTATAACATCGTTCTTCATTTAATCTACAGTTATTTTAATACAAATAATAATTTATGAATTTTTTGAACTCTATTGAAAACAATTCTTACTCTAAAAATAGTATCACTCAATGTTTAAAAAATCATACTACTTGATTGGCGGGTGCAACTGCAAGTCTGCAACCCAAAAATCAATCCGATTTGATTTTGAAAAATGATTGAAAATTTGATTCAACCGCTTAAAACTAAAAATATCATACAAAGAGATGAGCTATTGAAATTGAACCATACAATTTATTATTTAATTTAGGCTTAAGGCCTGGAAAACTACCGACCTTTAAATTTTTTTTTCAATAGCACTCTCACCTTATAATTTTTTCAATAGCACCCTATTTTGTATTTTTAACTTTCAATAGCACTCTAAAATAAAAAAATTAAATGATTTGATTACTATAAGGATGAAAATTTTCAAAAAAACTAAATTTAAAGATGAAATCATACTTTTTTCTACTTGGACATTTTTAAACAAGTCTTTTAACTTAAAAAAAGTTCAAATAAGTTTTCGATAAATGAGTTAATTTGATAATTTATGGTGCTATTGAAAGTCAAAAATACAAAATAGGGTAAAATTGACTGTTTTACAAGGTCGGGGTGCTATTGAAAGCCAAAAATACAAAATAGGGTGCTATTGAAGAAATTATAAGGTGAGGGTGCAATTGAAAAAAATTTAAAAGGTCGGTAGTTTTTCAGACCTTAAACCTTTAATTTATTTTGTAAACAATGTCATAAATTGCCGGTACGGATTTGGTGTAATGCTCATAGTCTCAGCCATCTAGGCACCATGGTCGTGGGTCAAACTCCGGCTATATTTAAAAAAAATATAGAGTGGTTGGAATTGGACTGTTTCGGCCATTTGCAGATGGTTCACATTTTGAGGTTTGACAGTGAGTTTAGGTTTCAGTTTATAGGAGTGAGTCCTCGTCACCAAAAATAATACAGAAATGTATATATAAGTCTAATTGTATTTTTCAATTTTTATAAGAAAATCTTATGTAGATAAGATTTTATTGGTTGTTAAATGGGATGTGATTTACGTAAAAGTAAAAGTGATTTAAATAAAAGATAGGAATTCTTTTACTGAACCATTCAATTAATCCTATATAAACAGAATTGGCCATTGCCAAAAAGTTGCACCAAGAAAAATGAAGTTCCACTCAGTTTCTGCAACATTTTTGTTGATCACTCTCCTTTTGTCTTACCTTTCCGCTGCTTATTCGTCTCATGATGACATCTCCAAAATGTTCGAAACATGGACCAAACAGAATGCCAAAACATACGCATCAGCTGAGGAGAAGTTGTACAGGCTCAAAGTGTTTGCGGACAACTTTGAATTTGTTAACAACCATAACACTCAGGGAAAATCTTCCTACACCCTTTCTCTTAACGCCTTTGCTGATCTCACCCACGACGAGTTTAAAGCATCTCACATGGGAATTTCTACTGCTTCCGCCCCTCTCGATCTTCTCGAGCACCGGTTACCATTCCCTGATATTGTTGGCCAGGCTCCTTCGGCAGTTGACTGGAGAGCGGAAGGGGCTGTTACTGAGGTTCAAAATCAAGGAGACTGCAGTAAGTTCCGTGTTTGTTTCAAAATGACTGTAATATTATGTCTTTGGTTATTTGTAAAAGGGAAAGGATGAGATCATAGTATTTGTTTACTGTAATTTGCAGATTCTTGCTGGGTTTTCTCTGGCGTAGGAGCTATTGAAGGCTTAAACAAGATTGTGAATGGAACTCTTGTTGACCTTTCTGAACAGGAGGTGGTTGATTGTAATGGTCTTGCCCCTGGTTGTGTGCCTGGATACGTGGCCAATACATACAAGTTTGCGATCAAGAACCATGGGATACTCCCGGAGAATGAGTATCCATATGAAGCTCGGGAAATGAAATGCCAAACGGACAAGGTAACAACTTTGTTTTTCCCATTTCTTTTTTTCACCCAGCAACTGTTACACACCGGTTTAAATATTTTTGAGGTCATCCAACTATATGTTACTGAATTATATAAAAAAATTAATTACATATAAAATCACCACCTTTACATGAAATCTCAAAAATAACACGACCTTTAAAACGTGTCAATTCAAGGCATCATCTTTTATTTCTTTTTAAAAACAAAATGGGCACATTTTTAAGTAAAATTTCGCTGACTTGGACACCATATGGGTCTACCACATGTCATGTCACGTCAAAATAAATGCCACTAAAAGTTGTCGATGTTGTTTTTGAAACGAAACAAAAGGTGGTGTCCTGAATTGACACGTTTTAAAAGTCGTGTTATTTTTAAAACTTTGTCTAAAGGTGGTGATTTTGTATGTAATTAATCTTATAATTATTAAATTATATATTTTTTTTTATAAATTGGCTATCGAACTATAAAAAATTACAAAACGGTTATTGAACTATTAATTTTTTACCAAAAAGAATACCTTAATATGCATGTTTTTTTGTCCACATTTGGTAACCTTTTTAAAAAAAATGGTAAGCCCTTTATAACATTGTATAGTTTTGTAACTGTTTTGTAATAACGTTATAGTTTTTTTGTGAATAAAAACATTATAGTTCGATAACCATTTTTTAACTTTTTATAGTTTTGTAACCGTTTTGTAAAAGACCTATAGTTCAAAAATATTTAACCCCAATATCATTGGATCCTATGTTTTTGAAATCCATTCATTTAAAATCTATGATTTAAAGATTAAAGTGTTTGAAATAAATACAACTCATGGCAGTTAAATAGAGGTGCGGGAACCATAGATGCATATAGTAAAGTGCCCTACGGAAATGAGCGTTTGCTACTGAAAGTTGTTGCAATTCAACCTGTAAGTGTGGCTATATGTGTAAAGGACAGAGTATTTCAGTTGTACTCACAGGTCAGTTCTTGTCTTTTTTATGATGATGTATAGAAATCTCAACCATCACTTCTTTTTGAAAATTAATTCTGATTTCTTTTTGTGATAGGATATATTTACGGGCCCGTGTTGCCTTACTGTAGATCATGCAGTACTGATAGTAGGATACGGGACATCAAAAAATGGTGTAGATTATTGGATTGCAAAGAATTCATGGGGAAAACAGTGGGGAATGGATGGTTATATTCTGCTGAAGCGCAATGTTGGTAGAAAAGGGCTTTGTGGTATTAATATGTGGGCTACATTTCCAAGAAAGAAGGGATTTCATCTACGTCTTCCCACAGAATCTGCAAACTATGACATTCTCAATGTCACAGCAATGCAAACAACTACCAAGAAAAGCTACTGATTTGGAAAGTTCAGCGGTTGAACTTGAAATTAGTTTGTTGTACTGTGGATTATATAAATCCATCTAATTTATTATGAATTTGGTCTAGTTTGTGTTTAAAATTTAAAAGTTCTCGTGGCTCTATGTCGCCACTAAAAGAGAGCTGAATTATAATAAATAAATATAATAAAAGACTTAAATAATTATAAATTGTGCGAATATAAATAGGTAAATAACATGGTAAAAAGTACAAAATATCATCTTAATTTTGTTTGTTAGAAACATCATAATTTGTTAAATATTTTTATATAATATGTTATTTACAAACAATTTATTGAAATAAACATGTTATACCTACAAGAAATTTCTTTTATTGTGACAAACGAATTAAATTTTGTCGTAATAAACGGGTTAATTATGACAAAAAATATTTTGTCACAATTAGAGTAAAATTAAATGATATTATGATAAATTAATATTTTGTCAAATCTTTTGTTACTATAAATTGTATTTATATTTTTTGTAAGTATTTTGCCAAAAATGTTTTGTCACTATAAATTAAAAATATAATTATGATGATAAAATAAATTTTATATAATATTTAAAAACATTATGACAAATTTTCTTTTGTAATAATTAAATAAAATAAAATGCTACTATGATAAATTAATATTTGTCAAATATTTTTGTCACTATTAAAACTAATTATGTTTTTTGTGACAAAATATTTTGCAAAACTGTATATAAAATATAGGTTATAAGATATTGTTACTAAACAAAAATTTAGCTTTATTACCGTAATTTAAGTACTAAATTTAGTAGAGCTACTGCCATTTCTAAATAAAATTATAAATGTATTCTATTGCTTACTAAAACGATGCTACAGTTGAATTAGTTACAAAAGTTTAATTTCAAATTAATCTTAGCTATAAAATAAAGGCCTAATCATATTTCCAGATAACTTAAATCTCAATTTGATTTGGCTATAAAATGAAGGCCTGATCGTTTCATCTCGCTTGTTAAGAAATTCAATAATGTATAAATTTTGCTACTTTCGGAATGATCTTTTCCATTTGCCACAAAATTATGAAACTTATTATCTATCTCAATCCAGCTACTTCCTGCTTCTTTACTTATCTTCAAGTCATTCATAATAGTTCGAACCTTCGCTGCCTCATCTAACATTTTTCCACTGCCATACATATTCGAAACAAGTATGTACGATCCAGCCTCATCAGGTGACAAATCAAGCAAACGCGTAGAAGCTAACTTGCCGAATTTCAAATCGCCACGTAACTTGCACACATTGACCAAAGTTCTCCAAAGCAGGGTTGAGTTTGGAAAAGGGCTTTCATTTATTACATCCATTGCTTCTGAAAACTGGTCAGCCCGACCGAAAAGATCAACTGCACAAGCATAGTGCTCTAGCTGTGGTTTAATTCCATATTTTGGTTCCATTCCTTTGAATATGGATATTCCATCTTTCCATAGACCACAATACGCGCATGCTTGCATAACGGCTAACATGGTGAACCCATCAGGATCAAATCCCTTTTTCTTCATTTCGTCAAATAGCAGCAGTGCCTTTTGGCCTTGACCATGAAAGGCGTAAGCAGATATCATGGCGTTCCAAGATACGGAATCATGGTCATTCATAACGCCAAACATTTGATAGGAATCTTCAATGCAGCCACACTTGGCATACATCGTAATCACTGCATTTGCTAGGGAGATATCAGCTTCGAGTCCTGTCTTAATAGCATAACCGTGAAAACTTCTCCCTCTTTCAAATGAAGCTTGATTAGCTGATAAACTAAGGAATCGTGAAAAGGTCACTGAGTCTGGTTTGATACCAGCTAATCTCATCTGATTAAACAAAAACAAAGGATCTTCTCCATCGTCATTGCTTTCCATGAATCCCGCTAGAATGGCATTGAAAGACGCAATACAGTTACTTGTAAGACCATTAAAAACTATTTTTGCAGACTGCAGATTCCCACAGGTTGCATAAATATCTATCAAAGCAGTTGCAATATTAACATCACATGTATAGCCCAGCTTAATCAAAAACCCATGGATTTGAACGCCCATTTCCAAGTTTTTAGACTCTGAGCAGCCATCAAGAACGACAGTTAAAAAAGTAGAGTCAACGTCGACACCAAGTTTATCATGCAATTCCAAGAATGCATCAACAGCTTTTCCGCCATCACCACTCCTTGTGTAGCCTGATATAAGCGCAGTCCAAGAAATCAAATTTCTCTCGCTCATTGAAGAAAACATTCTCTCAGCCTCCTTGGTCATTCCATTGTTCACATACATATTAATGATTGCATTTCCAACTGAAGGTTCTGTCAGGACACCATACTTAAAAGCAAGCCCATGTAATTGTTTACTTTCCTCTACACCTAAGTTTCCACTGCATGCACTAATCACATTAGTGAATGTATAATCAGTTGGCTCAAATCCATCATTTAGCAGAGTTATAAAAACCTCGATAGCTTTCTGCCCATTTCCAGCCCTCCCATATTCCAAAATCATGAAATTTAAGCACCTCACATCTTTAAAAGCCGCGTTATCAAACACTTTCTCTGCGCCGTCAAAGGATCCGCATTTGGTATACATAGAAATCAAGGAAGTAGAAACAAACACATTGTCATCGAATCCAGATTTTATAACAAACCCATGAACCTGTTCTCCAAGTATTAGATCTTCCGTGGAGCTACATGCTTGTAATATGACAGTGCAAGTATGCTCATTGAACATTTCTCCAGAATTATGCATATCATCCACCATACGATATACAGATTGAAAATCATTATCCTCTAAATACCCTTTAATGAGTGAAGTCCAAGTAACTTGGTTTCTAACAGGCATTTCATCAAACACCTTCTGTGCTAAATGTAATCTATCAAATTTCAGATACAAATTAATAAGATTATTTCCTTCAAAGGTACCATGTTGACAGCCTAATTTGGTTAAGTAAGCGTGGACTGCTTGAGCCAGCAAGAAATGTCGAGACCCGATGAATAATTTGAGGAGCTCAGGCCAGTCTCCGGTTGAGAAGGTAGAGGAATGGGCTGCTATTGGTTTTGGGGTTTGAAGAGTACTATGGTGATGTGTTGCTGGTGTAAAACAAGAGCAGGTGAAGTTTTTACTAGGCTGTTGTGTTCTTAATGATGGGAATGGAAGTTGAGGCTTTGAAATAGTACAAGGAAGCAATGTATTGACGGGGAAAAGGGTGGTCATTGCATGCAATATCTCAGTTCAGGACATCCTGGGATAAGGATGATGAGGATTCCTCAGTTCACTTCAATCATCTTGTAAAATACAGAGGTCCCGTGAAAAAGCTCGAAATTTCAATGATATTCAATCAAATGAGTTTATTATGAATTTCGGATTTAAAACTAATGATGGAGCTACAAACCTGTCTTTATATATACTTAGAAATATTTTATTAATTAAAATGCAAAATATTATATCCAAAAAACACACACTCGAAAAGGAGAGATTTTTAGATAAACTCAGTTTATCACGTCGTCGTTATCCGTGAACTAACCTATCACATTATGATACGTTATTACAATAATGGCACTATTGTAATTTTATTTATGTACATGACGTATCATAATATGATAGGTTTAGTTCACGGATGACGTAATGGACTGAGTCTATCTAAGAATTTCTCCTCAAGAAATATAAACAATTCTTCATCAAATAATTAAAATACATATTTATATTTATTTTTGCAATTATGGTGACAAAAACTTTAAATGTATAATTTCATGATGAATCTGCTCCTTAATTATTTAATCTCTAAATGACTATGATAAAAAAACATTTATAAGTAATAAAAAAACATTAAAAATAAAATTTATCATGCTAACATTTCAAATCTCTCTGTGCCAATATATTTATAAAAACATTCATAGAGAAAATTTTCAAAAAATCTAAAAAATTAAGATTTATATTTATTGAATTAAAATAGATTTAATTTAATTAATAAAAGAAATGGATTGCTGCCATTGATTAATAAAATAATCGAATTAAAAAGGTTGATAAATGAGAAAAGAATTCTATGATTTAAATTTGAACTTAAATATCTTAATGTGATATCCTTAATTGAATTAAATTAAATTCATATTCCAAAAATCTAATTAAATTGTGATGCAAAGGAATGGACAAAAAGGGCTGTCAATAATGTTCGATCAAGTTGAAATGCAAATGCAAAGAAAGATTGGGCGAGGTTAAAAGCTCCAAACAAATGGTCCCCAAAATTCGAAGAACCAATTTGAAATCGTGGCAAAAATTGAGCCTATAATTACTAAATTGGAAAATTAGAAGAACTAAGCTACACTACAGCCTCATTTCCCAAATCCATTTCTTTTACTCTCCGTCTCCTTTGCACAGAGAGTAACTATGGAAATGGCTACCACTAACCTCTGCAATTCTTCTTTCTCAATCATTAATTCTACCCACAAACGTACTGTACTCACGAAGCAACTCTCGGGTATCAGCTTGTTACCTTCATCTTCTAATTCTAGAGGAAGAACATCACTCAACTGTCGTTCAAGAACCCCATTTCATAACTCAGTTAAATGCTCCGTTTCTCAAGCTACTGAAACACCTACTGCTGGTATACTTTCATCGCTTATGACTCTGTTTTGATTGCTAAAATATGGGTTGTTTGTAATTTATACTTGTTTTTGTTTATTTCTGTCTGTTATGGTTATTGTTGGTGATTTTTTTTATATATTGTGGTGGCTCAATTGTTGCTGGTACTGTCTCAGAGAAGAAGACTCAATTGATGAGGAGAAGAGATGTCAGGAATATAGCAATTGTTGCTCATGTTGATCATGGCAAAACTACTTTGGTCGACGCCATGTTGAAGCAATCTAAGGTACCACTTTCACAAATTTATGTCTTTCATACTATTTTTTTAACCCCAACTTTGGTCGATGCCTTGTTGAAATGTTTTGCATCTTTTTCTGCAGGTTTTTCGAGATAACCAATTCGTACAGGAAAGGATAATGGACTCGAATGATCTAGAGCGTGAAAGAGGGATTACAATTCTGAGCAAAAATACTTCTATTACTTATAAAGATACTAAGATTAATATAATTGATACTCCTGGACACTCCGATTTTGGAGGTGAAGTGGAGCGCATTCTCAATATGGTGGAAGGGGTTCTTCTTGTGGTATGCTTTTGCAACTCATGAAGCTCATGTGTTATGAGTTTGCAGTTATATATGTTTTCACTTTTCGTGCTCATGTTGGATAATGATTTGAATTTGAAGGTGGACTCTGTTGAAGGACCAATGCCACAGACAAGATTTGTCTTGAAGAAGGCTTTGGAATTTGGTCTTGCTGTTGTTGTTGTTGTCAATAAGATAGATAGACCTTCTGCTCGTCCAGATTTTGTTATCAATTCCACCTTTGAACTATTTATTGAACTAAATGCAACAGATGAACAGGTAAATCAACAATGTCTTGTGAGAAATTGGGAATTAAAAGTTTCATTTGGTTATTATATTGGAATTTTCTATATTACTATAATTGAGATTTTTTTTTTTCATCTGATGGCTGCTAATTGTTCTGACTATCAAGATGAGAAATATTTTAAAATAATTAGGAAGTTGTGCGGAGAATGACACTTAGTAAAAATGAACCAGTTACCACACTTATCATAAAGCTAGCTGATTCTAGTGAGAAATTTATGTGGAACAATTGAAAAACTTCCACACGTAATACATGTTCTCCCCATGATTTCTATTTTGTCATTCAACCTTGACTGCTTTGTGGATACATGTATCTCAATGATAGCATCTTGCTTTTTTCCTGCAGTGTGATTTCCAAGCAATATATGCAAGTGGTGTACAAGGAAAAGCAGGATTGTCTCCTGATGCTTTGGCTGATGATCTTGGGCCACTTTTTGAATCCGTAATTAGATGCATTCCTGGACCACGAATTGAAAAAGATGGTGCACTGCAAATGCTCGTTAGTGATTGTTCCTTGTATTGCAATTTCAACTCTTTCCTTATTTGTTACTTTTATATTGTGTCGATAAAAATTTTCTTTTCTTAAACTTGAATGCGCAATTGCAGCTTAAACTAGTATATGAAATCACTTTCAAATCCTTGAGATAAAGTCTAAACACTAAATTAACATATTTTTTTATATATATTTTTATCTTTTGATCAGTATTTACAATATTATATTTTTTAACTAAATTTATACTAAATAAAATAAAATTATAATACATGTATATAAATCGAGTTCCCAAGGGGACAGGGATGGATGGCCTATGGGGTGGGGAATATACTCGCCGTCCCTCCCCTTCCCTTGAATGGGGAATGAACTTTCCCCATTCCCGTATCCATGAGACTAATTTATTAGGGGGTGGATTCCCATGGAGAACTTCCCTCCTGATTGCCATCCGTAGGTTGGGGGACATCAATATTGCACGGAAACATATCGATTCCAATGTTTCGCCGTATGTTTGTGAAAACTCTGAAACTTTATATTTATAACCCATTTTTGTAAAAAAAAAATCCTTTTCCCATTTTCCGTTTGAGCGTTTCCGTTCGTTGCAACATAATAAGACATGATATCTAATTTAAGAATGATCATAAAACATGAGTCTTCCATAGGTGATTGTTAGTTATATTAGGGGATATGTTTCTTTAGCAAAGAACAAATTTTCAATTTTTTTAAACTGACTTTTCCCTTCAATTCTTGGGGAATGGGTTATCACTTTCAGTTTTTTTTTTTTAAAATGAACATTTTCCTTGTAGATTGAGCACAGAGTTTACTCAGTTAAGCATTGACTAAATTCTTAGGAAGATTTACTCATTGACTGAACTTTGAGCTATTTCTAGAACTCCTTATCAGCAATTGAAGATATGCCTAGATTCATGATATTAGTTTTTGTAATTAGAGCGGTTGGTTGTGTTTAAATTCTTATATGTAGGTCACAAATTGGTTTTAAATGATTAGATCTTTGATTTATTTTACTTATTCCTTGTAAGTGTACCCTATAACATTGATACTAATATTGATTGGTCTTGACACAGGTAACAAATATCGAGTATGATGAACATAAAGGTCGAATAGGTATTGGACGGTTGCATGCTGGTGCCTTGCGAAAAGGAATGGATGTGAAGGTGGTTTTCCTGCTTTTGTTAATCAATACATTATTTTAAAAAAACATTTTAATTAGTTTTTTTGTGGTTTGATTACTTGAAATCTGGTAGTTACTGAAACGCCATTGATATCACAAGCGTAAACTTCAGAATTTGTTAAAATGCTTTTCCTTTCTGTGTTTAATAATGATTATCTCAAGTAAGCTTTGGATTTTGGTGCCTTTAGAATAGCAAACAATCCTTATCCTTATGATGGTTTCGATTTATCAGGTATGCACGTCAGAAGATTCATGTAGATATGCAAGAGTTAGTGAACTTTTTGTGTATGAGAAGTTCCATAGGGTTCCAGCAGACACTGTGGAAGCTGGTGACATTTGCGCTGTATGTGGACTTGATGACATTCAAGTAAGCTCTTTCTCCCCTCACCCCTTTTAGCTGATTCTAATAAGGAGTAGCTCGGATTGTGCTGTGCCAGTTATGCTTTCAAAAGTGTTCCCTACTAGTCTGTCTTTCAACAAGGAACTGTACTATTGGAACTGAAATTTTATATTTCCTAATCATAAGACTACCAGATTTACTATATTATATTATATGATATGTAATGAACTTACTTTACTTTTCTGAATTTTGTTTGAATGTTGTAATGTCTGATTGTCAGATTGGGGAGACAATTGCTGATAAAGTATCTGGGAAGCCATTACCTTCTATTAAAGTCGAAGAACCAACTGTGAAAATGTCTTTCTCCATAAACACTTCGCCATTTGTTGGCCGTGAGGTTTGACCACTAGACAATAACCTAAAGCATTAAAGTTCACTTTCTATTTTGGCTCTTGGTCTCTCTCCTTCCCTAAGCCATCCCTTAGAAAAGATGAAAAATCACTCAATCATTGAGATTACTGGTTCAGCTATTTGTACTTTTTATATCCTTGCATAGGTTGCACAGCATTTTCTGATGCCTAAGCGATTGAAAAATTATGATCTTTGGCATAGTGACCTCTTTGTTTATATTTTTGCTCCCAACTGTTTTGTAATGTTTAATTAATCAATACTTTGTGAAGCTCATTGAAGCTTTGATGTTTGTTCTCTCCATTTCAGGGAAAATATGTTACTAGCAGGAACTTACGAGATCGACTCTACCGAGAGCTTGAGCGAAATTTAGCTATGAAAGTTGAAGATGGTGAAACTGCAGATACATTTGTTGTTAGTGGGCGTGGTACTTTGCACATCACCATATTGATCGAGAACATGTAAGTATAAGTTATTTTCTTGCTGTTCTAATTCCACAGTTGTATATTTTAATTTTACAAATTAAATTTTCAGGCGAAGAGAAGGATTTGAATTCATGGTGGGGCCTCCCAAGGTCATTAACAAAAAAGTTGATGAGAAAGTGCTGGAACCATATGAGGTGATTTACCAACTATAATTTTTCTTATTTCTGTTGAAGGGATAACATTGGCATAGGACATAGAATAACATGATTTTGTATATCCATTTTCCCCTGTTCCCATATTCCATTTTCCCTAGAAGGATGTCATTTTTTTCTGGCTCCGAATTATCAGTTTTTCTATTTTTTAAAATATGAGGATACTTGCAGATTGCCAGTGTGGAGGTACCTGAAGTACACATGGGCTCTGTAGTTGAACTTCTTGGCAAAAGGCGTGGTCTGATGATTGATATGCAAGGCCTTGGGTATGTTACTCACACTTAACAATTCAACCTTTATATTGGCATTGGATGTATTACAACCAAATTCGAGAGCAATGATGTTCTCTAATCTTTCTATAATCTATTGTCCCATTATCGTGCCATTTCGCTCATTTTTCCATAATTTTCTTATTCTGCATCCTAATCATATATGATATTGACGTTCTTTCTGGACATTGCGTTTCTCTAGGTCTGAAGGAACAACACTGTTGAAGTATAAGATTCCTACCCGTGGCCTTCTTGGTTTGCGGAATGCAATTTTAACAGCTTCTCGTGGAACAGCAATTCTTAATACTATATTTGATGGTTATGGACCTTGGGCTGGAGAAATGTCTACACGAGATCTGGGTTCATTGGTAATCACTATTCAAATCATTTTAAATATTCAATTTAACATCAACAAAAATGGGGTAATTATTTTTATCGGTTCCATGAATAACTTCTTAACATAGAAGAAAATTTCTTTCATAATCATTAGTTTTACAATTGATTGACAAAAAGACTGATCATCAGGTTGCCTTTGAGGAAGGAACATCTACTTCATATGCTCTTGCTAGTTCACAAGAGAGAGGACACATGTTCATCGCTCCTGGAGTGGATGTTTATAAGGGACAAATAATCGGAATTCATCAACGACCAGGAGACTTATCATTGAATGTATGTAAGAAGAAAGCTGCAACAAATGTACGTTCAAATAAGGAACAAACAGGTGAATGCTCTCGTCATAATTTTGGTTTCTCTATCAGAAATAAATGAATTCAAGCGCTTATTAACTTATAAAAAAATAACTAGTCATTAGTCTGCGCTGCTCTCCTATTTTTTTATTGCTTTTCCAGACCCTTTGTTACATGTTTTCTACTAAATATATTAGAAGCTACCATTGTTTTATCTCCAGCAGTTCGTGTCTGTCCTGTTGATAAAGTTATTCTATTAGTTTATGATTGAGATTAGGAAAAATGATCACTTCTTTTTCTTCTAGAGGTGTCTACCTTGCATTTGGAGCTTGTCTAATCTAATCTAGTAGGGGTGTGCATTCAGTTCAAAACTGCTCCAAACCAAAATTTTGATTTTATTTTCAAAATTAAAAACCAAATCAAATATACAGACTTGAAATATTTCAAATCGAACCTAGTCGAGCTAGTCAGTTCAGTTGGTTTTTCGGCTCAGTTCAGTTTTTTGTTTGGATCTATACCAAAACTGAACTAAATATTTTTTACTTTTAAAATCAAACTGAATCGAAAAAATAAATATTTTATAATATTAAACCGAACTGAACCATATTTTCAGTTCCTTCAATTACTTGATTTGATTAGGATTTTTCACACCCTAAATCTAAAGGATTATCGTTTTAAGTGCTAAAATTAGGGAGTACAGAGAGAACAAACCGGGTTATGTTGTTTTTTGCAGATCATTCCATTTTTATTCATCTCTATGCTTCTGTTAGCTCTTCACTTCAGCAAAAGAATCAAGAAGCATATTAATATCTATACTAAGGCATTTCTATGGCATTTGATTTTCCAATTTGTCATCTGCAATTGCGAGGCTTCATTTCTTGGATTAACCGCCCATATTTCTTGATCAATGCAGTGGTTCTCGACACTCCCTTAGATTACAGTCTGGACGACTGCATCGAGTATATTCAAGAAGATGAATTGGTGGAGGTTACTCCCTTGAGTATCAGAATGTCCAAAAACCCGAAGTTCACGAAAAAGGGTCGATGAACACTTTACAAGCATATCAAATAGATGATCTACCAGGAAGGGTCGTTGAATACAAGCATATCGAATAGATGATCTGCCGGTAGATACATGTACGTGCATAATCTCTGCTAGAGGTAATAAAACTATTGCTGGACCCTCACTTAACACCCTTGTCTCTTTTTCGTGTCCATGAATGCCGTCTTTCTTGAAATATTCCGAAGCTATTTTCCTTGTAGTATTCATATAGAATAATTGTATGAGAATACAAGGGCATACCAAGTTTTGCTTCCTAATACGAGCGGGTATACAACTACACAGAACATTCGGTTCTAAGTACGAAATTTATCGCCAAGTGAAGATTTTCAAGGTAGTGTCGAGAACCAGATTCTTAATTTGATGTAATGTAAAGTAATGTTAGATTGGAATTCCTAAATTTTAAAGGTCTATTGTACGTATTTTTGCAAATGGTAGTCTTATATATTTCAGTTTTTTCGGTTTGGTTTATTTAGTTTAATTTAAATTTTGATGTCTAGATTTTTTATAAAAATATTCTTTTACTGAATAAAATATATCTTTTATATTTTAATCAATTTATTTAATTGAATATGTAATTTTGATTATTTAATAAAAGCACGATTTGTTCAATGGTTTTGATTTTTTTTTAAAGGGTTACTCTTAGCAATTAAAGATAGAGATGACTTTAAAAGGGAAAGGCCTAATTACTTAAAAAGACCCTACCTTGAATTGTACTCTATTTTGGATTTTTCATTTTCACCTCTACCCCAATTAAGGGTACAATTGATAATTTAAATACTTTAAGGATAAAAACGTTAATAACAACTAAATAAAAGGATTATACCATATCTTTTCTTATTTGGAACAATACAAAAAAGTCCTTCATCTTTAAAAATACTAAAATAAATCCTAATTAATTGTTTTTACAAATTTTATTAAAGAATTAATCTATTTTAAAAAATATTTCTGACATAGCATCGTAGTCCTCCAATTATAAACCGTCACTAGATATCTTTTTTTTAACTTAATTTTTTTCGGTTCTCGTGCTCCTTCTTGAGGAGCACGAGCTGCTCCTTCCATGGAAGAAAGGAGCAGCTTGTGCTCCTTCCTTAATATGGAAGGAGCAGAGGAAGGAAGGAGCACGAGCTGCTCCTCCTCCTCCTTCATAGAAGGAGGAGGAGTTCGTACTCTTCCGTGAAGAAAACCGGAAAAAAATTAATATATTTTATTTTATGTAAATTTTATTTATTTTACGGTTTTTGATTTAAAAAAATTATTGATAACTAATATAAATTAAATAAGTATTATTAAGGAGAATGTATTTTTATGTAATTAATAACATTAACATCTAATTAGAAATATATGCTTAAAATGAAGGACTATTTTAACCTTTTTAGATGAAAAAAGATCAATTTAGTACTTCGGGGTAGAGGTGAAAACGAAAAACCCAAAATAGGGTACAATTGAAATTTTTCCTAGGTCGGGGTATTAACGAAAAAAAAAATTAAGATGGGGTGTTTTTAAGTAATTAGGCCAAAGGGAAACTGTAAAAGTACTGATTGGGAATTAGGCATCAGTTGGTAAAAATAAAAATCAAATGTTAGAGGATGAGTATAATAATATTAAATGTTTTAAATGTTGAATTAAATAAATCTGTTTGATAATTAAAAATATTAAAAAGTATAAACTTTATTAGTTTACCTATTTAATCTTTTAATTTTAATTAATTTAAATCTAATTATTATATATATATTATAAATTATTCTAACTCTTAAAGGTATAAATAAATAATATATGAATCAAAATCAACTTCAATCTAGTTATAGATAGATATTGCAACTTCAATTGCAAACTTTAGATTTTGAAAACTGGATACAATCAAAGATGTTAGTATTATAATGAATATATAAACTATCATATTCATTAATTCATTTTCAATTTGATCACTAAAATTCACCATAAACATTTGACTTAAGCAATTAATTTATAACTTCTTAAAATATATATATATATTTACAAAAATTTAGAATTAGTATATAAGCTAAGTTTACTAATTATAAAAATTAATTGTCGACTTGAGCAATTAATTTACTTTTTATTTTTTATTTTTTTACATTTACAAGAATACATTTAGTTTAATTTCCCTCTTCCCTACCTAATAAAAAAGAATTAATTCATTTTCCATAACTAAAGATATAGTGCTATAGTTGAAAGCTTAACTAGACAGTAGAGATGAGTCGGCTACTAGAGTAATATATGGACCATATTACCTCCTTTTGAATGGAAAAGAATCATTATTTTTCAGTTTATAATTATATTTAAAGAACTAAGAATGAATGTAATTTGCATAGTTTAAGGGTCGATTTGTACATCTAATAAAAACATAAGGAGCAAAAGAGCTCCTTTCCCCTTTTACTTTTCGACACACCAATGCTTTTATTTATTTATTTTTATTTCTCCTCTACCTTTTTTTACCTCAATTTCCAGCCGCCTTCTCTCTATATTTCCTCTGTTGTTCGGTCATTCCAGGCCACCAAACTTCACTTACATGATCTACTGACAAGTGACAACAGAACTTTTGAACCAGTAGGATTGATAAAATATTTAAAACAAATTTTTAATTATTATTATTCAGATTTTCTCTATCATATTCATAATTAATAGAGGGAGAAAAATAATGTCCATAAAAAAATTAAAAATTAAAAATTAAAAAAATAAATATTTATTTTTTTGGCAAAAAAAAGATATTTAAAATAGGAATAATCACAAGATAAATCCTAATGTGTTAATTTTATAGCAATTTAATCCCATATTTAAAAATGAAAAAATAAAACCTGATATTTTTATATTTTATAGTTCAAACTGATTTTTTTAGTTATTGACATATGGATTCTAGTGTTATATAGATTGTAGTGATTAGAGTTTTTTTTCTTGTATTCAATGTCAATAACTACAAAAAATCAGTTTGAAAAATTTTACTCCTTCTGTTTATATGTAATTATCCATCAATTAAAAATATCAAAATAGTTAATTTTTTATTTTAGATTATAAAAATAAATACCAATATAATCCTATTAATTAATAAATGTATTGTAAATTGACTCATAAAATCATTTATTAACAGGGGTTAAATTTGAAAAATAATAGTTAAAATTATATAAAATTTTAAATGGACAAATAAATAAAAATAAATATATTTTACTAAACGGATAACTAAAAAAACGGAAGGAGCACTTTATTTTATGGTAATTTAAGAGCAAAATAAAGGAAGAAAACTAATGGCCGTCCATGGTTGAATGGGGTTTTCTATGTTGTCTCCAAGATGATTTCATTAGCAGAGACTCCAACGGCAGCCGTCGGCTATTATCTCTGAATTTCTTGATCTCTGAAATTCAGCCTTCATTTTTGTTTTTATTTGTTCTTACCTCATTGCTTTTGTTTCTATTTTCTCTAATAGGCTCTTTCATTTGAACACTACTTTTACCTAAATCAAAAGAGAATACAAATTTTCTACACCTCAAAATTCCTCCACGTTACTACGCGGAAGCCTGAAATTCTAGATTCATTTTAATCCTCTTATTTGGTTAATTGTCCAGTTTAATTTCTTTTATAATTTTATTAATATTATTTTTTGTTAAATAAATTCAAAAAAATTAAAGAATTTACTACTTTTTCATTTTAACTTGTATTTATTATTCTATATACTTAATAATATTGTGTTTTATTAATAATTAATATTTAAATTTTAACAGTGAACTTTACACTAGTATAAACAATTACACTATCTATAACAATTTGATATATTAACCATTAGAAAATATTATAATTATTATTTCACTTAATATTTTGTATATAAACTAGGAATATTTTTTAAAACATTACTATCATTTTGCTGAATTAAATCGAACCTATTACCTTTTTTATGCTTAACTATTTATTATTATTTTTTTTAAAAAAAAAATTGTGTATTCAATAAATGAAATTCATAGTAAGTATGTTCCAGTTAAATGAAATTCAAATATCAAAAGAGAAATAATAAAATTTAAAATTTGGAGACAATTGATAATTTTAACCTAATTACTTGAAAGTGGTAGAATTCATGTTATTTTTAATTTATTTTCTCCTTTGATATGATAATTACAATAATTGAAAAGAATAAAAATTAATTAATTTACTATTGAAAACTCGGTATTATGTATTCACAACTCTAATACCCTCATCAATACTAATTAAGTTTATAAAATTTTGTAAATGTTATCAATTATTTTAACTCAATTTTCATTTTAGCCCATTTTCAATTTTCGCTTTTAATTGTAATCATTTGTTTAAATTAGAGTGAAAAAAGATTCAAGGCTATTAATCAATTATGACACTCCAACTTAGTCCCCTATCACTAAACCCCTTCAATTTTAAAGTCGGATGCTAAACCCCCTAAACTTTACTTAATAATCAACTAAATCCCTTTTAATATAAATTGACCAAAATACCCTTCAAATTTATAAGTAAATACAAACAAATAAGACAACCTCAAACTACCCAATCCTAAAAACACCTACCCAACCAAATCAAACATAACCCAACCAAATCAAACATAATCTAACCAAACCTAAATTTATCAGAAATTAAATAAATATAAATTTTTTAATTAAAAAAAATGAAATAAATAATTATTTTTACTTAAAAATTTAAATAATTTTTTTAAAAAATTTAATGTGGTGAACAAATCCATCGCGGTGGGTCTGTTCACCGGCTTAATTTAAAAAAAAATTATTTAAATTATTTAAATTAAAAATAATTTTTTATTTAAATTATTTAAATTAAAAATAATTGTTTATTTAATTTTTTAAAATTAAATGATTTATATTTATTATTTGGATAATTTTTTTCGGTGATGGGCGGTGGTTGCCGAAAAAAACTGGCAGCGGCGGGTGGCGGTTTTCGGTTGAGTGGTCTGATTTTTTTTTTTTTGAATTCATCAAATCTCATTAAATCGAATATGAAACAGTTACATTTGTAAGAAATTCGGGATAATTCGAAAACGAAACCCGATGACCTGACATGGAACAGACAACATGCTGTCTGATTCGCAGATCTTACTTACGAAAATAAAAATAAATTATTAACTGTTTCGCTAATTAAGTGCAGTTTTCAATCAATTTTCGATCAAATTTCATCCATCACCCATCACCCGCAAACTCACATCATCCGATTCAACCACCACTTGATAACTCCTTCATAAAAAAAAAGAGCAAACCTTCCGCAGAGGAAGGACAACAAACCTTTCACAAAAAAAAGGACAAAATAAAACATTTAGAAAAAAACAAAACAATGAAAAATAAGTAAACCTAATATAGCTCATAAACGATTTCATTTTGTTGTTGATAATCTTCAATTTATCTCCGCTTCTTGGTAATTGAATTGCGCTTCGTTGATAAATCTTAATCCATCAAGAAAAAATGGAAAAGAATGGGCTATTTATTATATCTATAAAATTAAATTAACATATATAAAGGGATGGCTACCGTCAACAGCAAAATTAAACCATTGACGGCTGCCGGAGAAGAAACAATGAAAAAACTCTAGACGGCTATGGTTTGTTTTGAGAGAAAAGAGAGGTTTAGGGTTTTCCAGCTGCAATTACATTATTAGTTTGAGTGGTCTGATTTAGTTGAGTTGATTGGTGATTTAGGTATGATTTGGTTGGATGCATGGATTATGTTTGATTTTGTTGAGTGGGTGACTTTAGATTTGGTTAGATTGGGTTGGTTTGGTTTTTATTATTGACTTTAAAGGTATTTTGGGAATTTTTGAAAAAATAGAGAGCTTGGGACGGTTTTTTTTGGGCGAATTTGGGGTAAAAGGAGTTTTATTGATCATTAGTTAAAGTTTAGGGGGTTTAGCGGCCGATTTTAAGGTCCAGAGGTTTATAGGGGGCCCTAGGTTGCAGTGTCATAGCTGATTAATAACCAGATTCAAATAAACCTATCACGGTGCTTCATTTCTAAAAGGCTTAGTTATTTAAAAACACCCGACCTTGAACTTTTTTTTCGTTTATACCCCGACGTAGAAAAATTTTCAATTATACCCTATTTCGGATTTTTCGTTTTCAACTCTACCCCGAATTACTAAATTGTTCTTTTTTCATCTGAAAAAAAAAATTAAAATAGTCCCTTATTTTTAACATATATTCTAATTAAACATTAATGTTAGTAATTATACAAAAATATCATCTTCTTTGAAAAAAATTAACTAATAATAATTATTTAATTTATATTAATTATCATTAATTTCTTCAAAATTAAAAAACTTAACAAAATTCATACTTAAATAATTAAAATAATTAAAACAAATTTCAATTTTTTTTTCAAAGGAGGAGCCCGAGCTCGGGCTCCTTCTTCAGATCTGCTCCTCCAGCAACTCCTCCTCCATGGAAGGAGGAGCTGCGTGCTCCTCCTTCATGGAAGGAAGGAGCAGCACCTTCCTTCATGGAAGCAAGGAGCTGCTGCTCCTTCCTTCCATGAAGGAAGAATCTACGTGTTCCTTCCTTCCATGGAAGGATGGAGAAGAGCTCCTCCTTCCATGGAAGGAGGAGCACAAAAATTAAAAAAATATTTCTTTTTAAATTTTTAATGACGGGTTTTTAAATTGGAGAAGTATTATGGTAGATCGGATTTTTTAAAAAAATAATCTAATTTTTTAATGAATAATTGAGATTTATTTAAACATTTTAAAAATTAAAGGATCTATTTGTATTTTTTCAAATAAGAGAAAAGATGATATAATCCTTCTATTTGTTGTTATTAACATTTTTATCCATAAATTATTCAAATTATCAATTGTACTCTTAGTGGGGGTAGAGTTGAAAACGAAAAACCTGAAATAGGGTATAATTGAAAATTTTCCTACGTCGGGGTATAAACGAAAAAAAAAATTAAGGTGGAGTATTTTTAAGTAATTAGGCCTTTCAAAAATTAATTATGATAAAAATACAAATTAAAACATTATGAAATAATATAAATAAAATATTTGAATTTTTTTCGCTCCAGATTTGGACAATTTGGCTATAATATTTGAAAGTTAAAATTGAAAAATATGCTATAATTGAAGATTTAAAAAGATGAGGCCATAAACTAAAAAAAAGTGAAATATGTTTGAGTGATTAAGCCTATCGTAGGGTCAAAGTTAGAAGGTGTGAATTATTCAAGATTATTGAATTTTTGATAATTGGTTAAGTTAAGGTGCCTACTATGGTTAATTTTTTTAGTGAATATTACTTTCTTCACTAATAATTATTAGCTAAATGATAATTATTTTATCTAACAAAAAAATTTATAAAATTTCTTTAATTGTTTCACGTTGTCAATCCATAAAATATATCAATTTAGAACTGGAAAAATATATTTTATGGATTGAAAATATGAAATCAATTAATATTTAAAGGATTAATTATTAAAATAATTTATAAAATTAAATCAAACTAATTAAATTCTTCTCGCTTTTAAAAATTTTAAAAAATTCTTCCTAACATTTTACCACGGACTTTGGGTATCCAGCGGCAGATTTTTTCTTCACTATTTCTCGTTGTCTGGTTCAACCCCTGGTTTTCTACTAGTTCGATGTGGTTCAATCCGGTCTAACCCAATTCAGCCGTAAATTCTAGTTTTTTGCAGTTTTAGATCAGACTACTAAGCGATTTTCAGTTTAACCAGATCGATCGGATTTTTAGAACGCTAGTTATAGTTCAAATGGTATAAGCGTTGAACAACGTTCTATTAAGATCATCCTCACGAATGTTTCCACTTTCATAATTATCAAATTTTCTAAAAAATATACAAATGGCACAAATTGAAAAGGAAAAAGGATCATTTATGCTTGTAAAATTTGATTTGAGAATCAAGTGAGTCCTTAACATTTAGAAAGGTTTAAATATGCCCTAACGTTTTAAAAATTGAACATTCAGGCCCCCGATTTTGACAACCAGGCTCCCAAAGTCCCATTTTAGAGTCAAAATTAGGACATGGTTGTTCGTATTTTACACTACTAGAAAACAGCGTTTTAGCGACGGATTTTAGTGACGGATCTAAAATCCGTCGCTATTTTTTCGATTAGCGACGGATTTAGCGACGGATCTAAAATCCGTCGCTAAACACCACATTAAATTGGCGGGAATGATCCCGCCAACTTTAGCGACGAATTTTCCGTCGTTAATGTTGGCGGGAGTAGTCCCGCCAATTGTTTTGATAAAATTTGGCGACGGATTTTAAAATCCGTCGCTAATTACTGGCGGGAATACTCCCGCCTTTTATTTTTCGCAATTAGCGACGGATTTTAAAATCCGTCGCTAAATTATGCCTTTTGCGACGGAATTTAGTGACGGATTTCAAATCCGTCGCTAATTTTCAATGTAAAAAAAAATTAAAAGGCATCTAATATTATTTAGGATAGTATTTAATAAAAAATAATTATTAATTTTTTAATTACATTTATATTATTATAATATAACGTTTTTATTTATAAAATAATAATTAAATATTATTTATGAAATAATAATTATATATTATTTATTTATTTAAAGTATATAAATATTTTAATAAAATTATTAATTATAAAAAAATTATCTTAGAATGCGGGTCTAAATTATGAAAACAAATATTTGTTGTTTTTAGTTAACATTTAAGTATAATATACATAAATATATAACATGAATATGAGCTGGTTAAGATGGAGTTGTGCGCGGGAGAACTACAAGGTTAAAGAGTCTTGAGTGGGAGCAATGGAAGGATGGGTGACCTACTGGGAAGTTAGCGAAAATTGACAGGTGGATGCGGGTGGTTGATTTAACTCGGGTGGGTGAGTGACGGAGGGCGCGGATGAGGGATTGATTAAATAAAAAATTTATTTTACGATGTAATTTTTTAATTTTTAATTTTTTTTAAAATTAGTGACGGATTTAAATCCGTCGCTAAATCCGTCGCTAATTAGCGACGGATTTAAAATTCCGTCGCTAAATCGGAGACCAAAATCCGTCGCAAATTTTTTTTCCCGTCGTTATCAAACGTTGCGACCAAAAAGGTTGCGACGGACTGTTTCCGTCGCAAATCCGTCGCTAAACGTGTTTAGCGACGGATTTTGGTCATTTAGCGACGGAAAAATCCGTCGCTAAATGACTGTTTTCTAGTAGTGTTATGACGTCGGGGGCAATATTTGGACCTTTTATAACGTTAAAAGCTAACTTAATTATGTAGACAAATTTTAGCGGTATAAGTTACCCTTTTTCCAATTAAAAATTACGATGTTCCCACAGCCCTATGTAAAATATTAAAAGGGTTAGAATTGATGTCCATTTCTTTTGTCGTGGACCAACTGGCCGGGTTTGCATATCAATAGCCATTTTGACACCCCTATAAATAAGCACCGTAGCTTATTAAAGGTACACTTCTCATATGTATTAAGCCTACCCAGCAAAAAATTTATTCAAGTCACCTTATTTATCTGTCACAATGAATTCACAAATCCTTTCATTTCCATTCCTCATTTTGTTTTTCTTGTTTCTCTTAATCTTATGGAACAAATTCAAAACCATCAGAAATACCAAACTTAACCTACCCCCTGGCCCACGTAAGCTTCCCATCATCGGAAACTTACACCAGTTAACCGGCGGTGTTCTCCATCATAAACTTCGAGACCTAGCAAAGAAATATGGGTCTGTTATGCACTTACAAATCGGAGAAATTCCGACAATAATAATCTCTTCACCAGAAAGTGCAAAACAAGTGCTTCAAACACATGACCTCATCTTTGCTCAAAGGCCCTTCCTTTTAGCGGCAGACATCATATTGTATAAGGCGGCAGATATTGCTTTTGCACCCTATGGCGACCACTATAGACAACTCCGAAAAATTTGCATGTTAGAGCTTCTTAATTCGAAACGTGTCCATTTGTTCCGACCAATCAGAGAAGAAGAGGTATCAAATTTCATCAGAGCAATTTCCTCTAGTGCAGGTTCACCTATCAACCTTACCAAAATGTTACACTCTTTGTCGTCTAATATCACTGTAAGAGCAGCTTTTGGCGACAAATGCCCGCTCGACCTAGAAGAATTCTTACCACTTGCCCAGGATGTCTTAAACTCAGTGTCGGGCCTTAGTATGGCTGATTTATTTCCTTCTTTCAAATGGCTCCATGCTATTACTGGTATTCATTATAGACTCAGAAAATTGCACAAAAAAGTTGATTTGGTTCTTGAGAAGATAATCAATGGACATAGAATCTCTAGAGCTGCATCAGAAATTAATATAATGGATGAAGACATACTCCATGTTTTCTTAAATCTCCAAGCGAAAGGGAATCTTGATCTTCCCTTAACTATCGATAGTATCAAAGCGGTCATACTGGTTAGTGTTAATATATATTTATATATGAATTTAGTTGAGTTTTTATACCATTTATTTATATATTTTTTCGGTTTTCCGCAGGACATTGTTATCGGAGGGACTGATACATCGGCGACAACTATAGAATGGGCAATGTCCGAATTAATAAAAAATCCAAAATCGATGAAGAAAGCGCAAGCAGAGGCTAGACAAGTTTTTGACGGAAAAAGAATTATTGGTGAATTAAAGTATTTAAAGTTAGTTATCAAAGAAACGTTAAGATTACACCCTCCTGCTCCACTCCTAGGCCGTAAAGAACTTAACGAGCAGTGTCAGATCAGTGGTTTTGATATTCCAGCAGGGACCCGAGTGTTTGTAAATGCATGTGCACTCGGAAGAGATCCTAATTATTGGTTTGAAGCCGAGAAATTTATTCCAGAGAGATTTATTGATAATCCGCTTGATTTTAGAGGAGCCAATTTCGAATATTTGCCATTTGGTTCTGGAAGAAGGATTTGTCCAGGTTATATATTTGGCATGGCGAATATCGAGCTCGCGTTAGCACACTTATTATACCAATTTGATTGGGAACTTCCTAATATTACAGAAAAAGAAGATCTAGACATGACAGAAGAACTGGGCGCAGTAGTAAAAAGAAAACATGATTTATACCTAATTCCTATCCCATATACCATCAACTTCCTACAGACCAGCTGAATTCGAGCATGTTGCACTTATCCGATAAGTGATAGTTCAATATCGGATTAAAATTTTACGCGGTTACGAACTATAAACTTCTTACCTTCGATTTGTATTGTTTTACTTTTTATATTTTAATAACTCAACTTCTATTTTTTCGAAATAGAAAGTTACTACTATAATAATTCCCAGAATTAATGGCTTATGTGGTAACATTAGATGTCACATAATTTCTCGTCGGTCACATATGCGATAATATCTCTGAATATATTAAGTACCTCCTGTTGTTGACGAAATAAAAATTGAGTTACTAAAATGTAAAGAATAAAATGGTGAAATAAAAATTGAGTTACTAAAATGTAAAGAATAAAATGGTAATAATTAAAGTATGAAAAATTTATAATTCGGTAACTGCAACTAATCTGAACACTACAATATGAACCAGAAAATAAAATTCTAATTAAGTTGGGAAGATGGATTTACCAATTTAAAATAAATTTGGGAAGACATAGAGCTTATGCCTAATGCTGAGACTTTAATATTTGAATTTTTTTCTTTGTTCTGTAATATATAGAGGAACCAGAATCTTTGTTATAAGGAGGCGAAATCTTAGTATTATTGTTTGTCTATTGTTTTTTATTTTTATTTTGGGTTATGTCAAAAAAAATCACGAACTTTACACATTTTCTCATTTTAATCACGCAATTTAAATTTTTTCGTTTTCATGCACGAACTATCACTTTTTCTCAAATTCATGCACGGTGCTGAGGTGGCACTCATTCATGGGTGTAAAATGGCCTCCATCTCAGCGAATTAAACCAATAGAGCCGTGACACCTCGGCACCGTGTATGAATTTGAGAAAAAATGGTAGTTCGTGCGTGAAAATGAGAAAATTTAAACTACATGATTAAAATGAAAAAACGTGTAAAATTGATGGATTTTTATGACATTAACCCTTTTTTTATGTCGTTTGATTTAAGTTATTTATTTTTGAAAAATATCATTCAGTTCCATCATCGTTTTTAAAAATTACTATTCGTATTAATTCATAAAATATTAAAATAAAATAAAAACATGTTGATTTTTTCAAAAAAATTATGACAAATGTTAAATTATAAAGTTACATGTAATACAAAGATAAATATACAAGTGTTTAGGATAACTTATTAAAAATAAAAGGCCTAATCACTTAAAACTCCCCCGCCTTTAATCCCTTTTGTAAATATACTCCGACATAGGAATTTTTTTAATTTTACCCTAATTTCCCCTTTTATGTTTCAATTGCACCCTAAAGCATTAAATTAACCTCTTTTCACCTAAAAAAAAGTTTAAAATAATCCTCCATTTTTGACCTATATTTCAATTAGACCCTAATATTATTAATAATATAAAAATAAAAGATTATTCTGAACTTTTTTATAAATGAAAAAAAGTCAATCTAATGCTTTAAGTTACAATTGATACATAAAGGGAAAATTAGGGCACAATTGGAGAAATACTATGTCGGGATATATTTATAAAAGGGGTTAAAGGTGGAGGTTTTTAGAGTGATTAAGCCAAATAAAAATAACTACTAAGAAATAATAGTAAGTTGAGAAATATATATAACTAAATAAAAAAAGAAATTCCATAGATGATAATGAAGAGTTATTATTATGAAAAGACAATAATGAAAAACATAAATATAAAATTTGAATGTAAGACTATAAATAAAGTTAAATAATTAAGATACAAATGCAAAGGAGATAATATAAAACAAGAGTATAATGTTATAATTATAACTTTTTTTATATTTATAAAATATATATTTTGTGACTAACATATATCACTACTAGAAAACAGGTGTTTAGCGACGGAAATATCCGTCGCTAAACACCTGAGATCCGTCGCTAATTGTAATTAGCGACGGATTACCGACGGACTCCGTCCGTCGGTAAATTTTGGGTCGCTAATTGTAATAGCGACCCAAAACACTGTCTGTCGCCAACTTACCGACGGAATATTCCGTCGGTAAGTTGGAGGCAGAAGGTCGGTAAATTGGTCGGCCAGCCGACCAATTTTCCGACGGAATTACCGACGGAATTTCCGTCGCTAACGTGGCGACGGAAATTCCGTCGGTAATTCCGTCGCTGTTTCTTTCAATTGGCGACGGAAAATTCCGTCGCCAACTGCAATAAACAGTCGTGTCATGTTTAATTAGCGACGGAAAATCCGTCGCTAAAGTTAAAACAGGTAGTCGCTAAATTACCTATTTTTGGCAAAATTTTATTTTTTTACGGCTTATTTTCATATTTTTTCTGTTATTCGTTAGACCTGTTAAATATACCATTCACATACATAAGAAACAATAAATATATATAACCAAATCCGTAATATATATATATATATATATAAACGTCAAAAAGCATACAAAAAACATTAATATTAAAGTATACGAACAAAAAACATAAATATGTCCAAGTGTATCACAAGCCTACTCTAAACTGGTGGTGTCATCAGCAGGAGGGGGTGGGGGTGGTGGGAACTGCGGGCGTAACTCGGGTGGGAGTGTAGTCATCAGCCGCGCAAGCTCAGTACGGATCCGCTCGTCAAAACCCGCCTCCACACTACGGATCCGCTGCTCGGCCCGCTCTTCGAAACCCGCCTCCACAGTACGAATCCGCTGCTCGAGCCGCTCCTCAACCTCCCTAGCAATACGCTGCTCTATGTCCTCAGTACTAACGTTCCCCTGCTGGGATGATCCGCCGCGGCGCAATCGGCTAGCGCTGCTCTGGCCGATGTAGGATGCTGAAGCCGATCCAATACCGTAGACTCGCTGCTTCTTATTGCCTCGAGAGACAAAAACAGCTCGTTCTCGTCGATCGGCTCTGGAGTCGACGAACTCCCTTCTCCAGCTGCCTGAGACTGTGTTGCTGCAGCAAGCTCTGCCTGAAAACGGTCCTGAGATTTAAAAAATACAAATTTTTAAATTAGTTAAACCTACAACAGTCCTCACACCTCCAAATTTGTGCTTTACTTGTTTGCCTTTTCGAAATTCAGTAACATTCCGACGAAAATGATGGCCCGTAGGTAAAAATTTTCTGTGGCAATCAAACCAGGACTGTTTACCACTATCGGGCAACGTGAATGCCTCGGTATTTTCCATACAATGCGGACATGCCAGTCTTCCTGATGTGCTCCACCCAGACAACATTGAATAAGCGGGAAAGTCATTAATTGTCCACATAAGCGCCGCCCTCATTTGAAAATTCTGCCTCTTTTGAACGTCATACGTCCGAATTCCAGATTCCCACAATTGATTCAACTCCGCTATTAACGGCTGCAGGAATATATCCATCTGGTCTTTTGGATTTCCAGGTCCCGGGACAAGTATTGTCAATGTTTTCTTTGTCATATGTTTAGCCGTGCCATGTCATATGTTTAGCCGTGGCTTTGGAAGCGTACAACCTTTGCAGCCTCGGAGTTAAAGGGAAATAAAACATTTTTTTATAAGGAACGTTAGCCCTTCTTTTGGCCGAATTGCTTTTCGTAACAGGTTTCCACCGAGGAAATGTGCAAACTTTGCAGTGGGTTAAATCCTCGTCCGCCCCCCAGTAAATCATACAGTTGTGCAAACAGCACTCAATAACCTCAACCGGCAACCCGAGACCTTTCACCAGCTTCTTGATATTAGCAAAAAATTTTGGCATTTTGTTGTTCTCTGGAAGCAGTTCTTGTAATAAACGGCAGGTGTCGTCAATTAAAGATATCGACCCCTGATGTCGACACTTAATATCCAAAATTTCAACAGATGCGGACAGGGGTGAGTGTCTGCTATTTCCGGGCCATATTTCTTCTTCTGCCGCACTCATCATATCAAAAAACTTCTGAGCTTCTTCATTCGGGGTCTCTTCCTCAAAAACTTCAGGACCAGCAGCATCAATAACCATTCTCTGACCGGAGTTTAAATCTCCCCCTCCCTCATTATAGTAATCGTATTCATTAACCGGCTGCTGAACAACAGGAGGGACATTCACCTCACCGTGGTGAATCCAGACATAGTAATCTGGAACAAACCCAGACTGCAAGACATGTAGTTTCACAACTTCGACATCTCGAAAATTCGTATTTCTACATTTTGTCCTAGAACATGGGCATTTTATCTCTTCTCCATTCATACACTCGGGATGTTGCACAGCAAAATTCACGAACTCTTCAAGATTAGGGAAAAAATCTGGCGGCAGGAAGCCTCTGTCATGCCTCGTATACATCCAGCTGCGGTCTGGATTCATTTCTGGAGGACGTACAATTAGGTACTGGTTCATAAGCTCAGTAGCAAAGTCAATGTAATTGACTGCTAAAAGGGTAGGGTCTTATCCCATTCGCAAAACTGGCGCCCCATAATTTGATCACGATATATGCATGAATACGGAAAAAATATTCGGCAGCCTTCCGGCGTCGTTTCCCAGGTGCATTACATAATATAGGGTGTGTAACGGTAATTATATATTCCGTAAGGAATAAGCGTTACACAGCCTATATTAAATAGCCACCCGGAGAACATACGCCAGAAAACTACCGAATATTTTTATACCATATCCATACATATATGTTTTTTCGTGATCAAATTACGCAGACGACAGCAGTTTTACGAACTGTACACACGTACAATCCCGTGTCGTTCAATCTCTTGAACACACGGGACGGGTTTCTACGGCTAGGTAAGATTTTATTCGGTGTGAATAAAATCTTTGTTAATTAAATTGCACAGTTATTCAATTTACTCTAACTAATTAAAATGAAATACAAAAATGCAGTAATACTTACTTGTTGAAGAGCAGAACCGCAAATGAGAAGAGAATGTGGATGGTAAAAACGGTGTGGGTGGACGACAATAGGAATAACCGTAATAAGGACAAAACCTACAATAATAGTTTCAAATAAGTCTGTTAGAGCACTACAAGTTAACATTAAATGTCTCTTTGAGTACTACTAAATTTTTTTCTAATTATTAACGAAAATCCGGCAGCATTTCCCTTAAAAATGAGCATCACCCATTTTTCAGGGAAATCCTGCAAGCAAAATATTACATATTCAAAGATATTTAATACACCAATTCCATCAATTCATTATATCATTAAACCATCATGAATTATGTCAATTTTTACATAATTTTACAAGTATTAAATAATATTTTTACTACTATTCTATTCAACTAATTTTAAAGAACATCATTATAATCTAATTATATTATTATTTATTATAATAATAATATAATGCAATTTTAATTGTATAGATCAACTTAAACAAACTAATAGTATTTTCTACTAATTTCAAATTATCATAATTAACTATAAAAATCTAATTATAAATGACCCTAATTTTATTACTATTTTTAGAAAATTAATAAAAATTTACTAATTAATAATCTAATAAATTTAAATAATCTATTTTATTTTTTTAACTAAAATAAAATAAAACAAAATATCCTAACCTAATCCAATAATACTAACCTAATTAAAATAAACTTAAGGATTAATTAAAATAATCTATTAAATCAAAATAAATACTAACCTAATGTAATTCAATTAAATTAAAACCTAATCTAATTCAATTAAATTAAAACCTAATCTAATTCAATTAAATTAAAACCTAATAATCTGAAATTTTTATAATTTAATTCTAGAAATTAAATTAAAACCTAATCTAATTTAAACCTAATCTAATTAAAATCTAATTAAACTAACCTAACAATTCAATTAATTAAACAATATTAAACCCTAAAAATACCCTAAATTCAGTTAACCAATTCATTAATTAAAAAACAAAACTTACAAATGTGCGGTGGCCGGTGAGAGGAGGACGGCAGCAGTTTAGCTCCGGCAGTAGGGAAGAGGAGGAGCAGCGGAGGAGGGAGACCAGAGGAAGAAAGAGACTAGCGGATGAGGGAGACCGGCGGCAGCAGATGAAGAAGACACCGGCGGCAGCAGATGGAGAAGACACCGGCGGCAGCAGAAGGAAGAAGACACCGGGCTGCGTTTTTTTTTCAATTAGGTTTCTGAAATGGAAGAAGACCGGCTGCTGCGTTTCCTTTATCTTGTTTTTAGCGACGGATAGTAATTCCGTCGCTAAAATCAAGATAAATGAAACGCAGTTTCATTAAACTAATTAGCGACCGATTATCAGTTTTCGTCGCTAATTAGTTTAATGAAACTGTGCGTTTCATATGGTTGTGCAATTAGCGACGGAACTGTACTATCCGTCGCTAATTTTGGCAAACAAAAACGCGGCAATTCTTCCCTCCCTCACCCCGCCAAAATCAACGACGGATTACCGACGAAAATTTCGTCGGTAACCATTTTCTCTTAATTTTGGCGACTGATAACCAATCTGTCGCCAGATCAGTCGGTGATTAGCCAAATTAGCGACGGAAACTTGTTCCGTCGCTAATTTCCGTCGCCAATTCAGGTATTTCTAGTAGTGTATATATGTCTAGTTAAATAAAGGGCCTTTAACAGAAATTCCTATCTTCGGCTAACTTTTTGCAAAAATATTCTCTAATTTTTGTTGTTGTCAAATATCACTACAAGAAATTCAGTATTTAGCAATAAATTTTTTTGCAGCTAATATTTTTTTGCTGCTAAAAAACATTTTGCAGCATTAATTTTGAAAGTTGCTGCCATTAGTTAAGTTATAGCAGCATTTTACAACAAATTTTGTACCAATTACTTAAGGCAACATTTTTTTAGCAGCAACATGCCACTATTTTTTTTATTGTTATATATTAGTAACAATTTTAACACTATTAGCAGCAAAAATGTTTGCTGCTAATTCTAGTATTTCTTGTAGTATATGCTTTCTTACAAATGTATATTTTTAGTAGATTATTGGTAGACTATTGCAAAATTTTTGGTAAATTGTCAATAGACTGGTGGTAGATTGAAAAAAAAAGCGTATTTTTATAAATAACAAAATTAAAAAAAACATATTTTAAAATAGCGAAAAAAATCATAGCATAGTTTTGCAAAATATTCATAAAATAACGTACATGACTTAATTTTCTATTAAATTAAAGGAATTTTTGGAAAAATATTCATGAAATGGCAAAATATTTCAAGAATACGGTGTGACCAAAATGATTGCTAGACCACAAATTATAATAAAAATATGGTTTTCATTTGCAAAAATATGATTTACTAAAAAAATCATAATTTAAGTTTACTAACTGTTTACTAAATATAAATTTACTAATGGTATTATTATCGGTTTGCTTAAAAAAATAATTTACTATTATTTATTTTTTAAATTATAATTTATTAAAATAAATTATTACTTAGTGTTACTATCAGTTTACTAATAGTATTATAAAATATATATATATATATATATATATATATATATATATATAATGTACTAAATTATTTTCAACTTTGTTATTTTTAATTTTACTATAAAAACTTTAGTCATTGGGCCTACAAATTTTGCAAGTTCAGTGATGGGATTCGACCGAGAGGTGAAATAATGGTTTCTGAAAAAGGAAAATGGGCATCTTTCTCCGGTGGCCCATTATATTCTAATAATTTTGAACTTTAAGAAGTCCTACTGGTTACCAAAGTCCAACCATATATAATATGCCAAATGACGAAAAAAGGTTAAATTTTTCATAATTTTTTTATAAAAATTCAATTTTTTTAATTTTATCCAATTTTTTCTAAAATGCAGGATTTCTCAATTATATCCAATTATGCGATTTTACTTATAAGGCGCTAATGTATAGTTTGCCACATCATCACCGTGTAAGCGCCACATCAGCAAATCGTGTAGTTGGACATTATTAAAACGCAAATCTGCATTTTCATAACGATACGAATAAAATTTAAGTGTTTTGAATTTTTATGAATTTTTTTAAAAAGTTATAACATTTTTTAGTCATTTAGTCTATGTAATATGTTTGGATTAAATAATATTATCCTAATAAAGTTTGGTACGAAATACTACTTCGCCAATAAATTTTAAAAAACGGCTTATTTCTACTTCAGTTTTATGTTTCAACTAATTAAAACCTCCTCATGTAGAGTGGTTTTAGTTGAACAAACACAAATATGAAGGGGCAAATAGTCATTTTCTAAAATTTATGGGGGAAGTATATCAGACTAGATCTCATAGGGATAATAATAATTATCCTAATATATTTATAGGTGTATTTTTTTTTTTAAAACGACGGTTTAACTTTTCTAAAATAATACTGGATATATTTGTCTCCATAAAAAAAGCAATATAATCTTTTGATTATTAATAAAATATATTTAAATCATCAAATAAAATTTTAACTTTTAATCTACCACCATTAATTTATTCTCATTTATTTCAACCATCATTTGCACTTAAAAACTTGATGAAATTAATATTCTTTTTCTAAATTTTAGAATAGCGGAACGACTTGTTATGAAAAAATTATCACCACCTTTGCACGAAACCTCATAAATAATTTGACCTTTAAAACGTGTTAATTTAAGGCACCATCTTTCGTTTCTTTTTCAAAAACACCATCAGCAATTTTTAGTGACATTTTTGCTGACGTAGTATGACATGTGGCACTCCGATCGGGTATGCAAATTAGCAAAATTTTATCTAAAAATATGCACATTTTGTTTTTAAAAAGAAATAAAAGGTGATGGCTTGAATTGACACGTTTTAAAGGTTGTGTTATTTTCAAAATTTCGTGTAAAAGTGGTGATTTTATATGTTGGAAAGAAGATGGTCAAAAATTCAGATCAATCCCTTCTTATTTTCTTTATCTCCAAATTATTCTTGCACTCTTAGATTAGCTTTGATTTTGACAGAGCAATCATCTTTTAATATTTCTGATAAATTATTTACACATTTAAAATTTAAAATAATCACTTGACAATTTTAAAGAACACTTTATATAACTCATGGTTCTATTTCAAATTTAAATTATTTAAAATAGATCGGAAACACAATCTAAGAAAACTATTTACTTTTAGTCCTTCAACTTTTATTTTTTTAAATTCATTCATTTATTAAAATTTTCGACCACTAAAATACTAAATCACTTAATGATTAAATTTTTTTAATTTCATTCATTTATCAAAATTTTCGTTGGTCATCATACAATTCCATAAAAATTGTATTTTTGAATACAACATAATATAGTAATTGCATATAGTTTTATGAGCAGAAGTGATTCAAGGTCTTCTTCTAGAACAGCGTTATAAATCCCTTCATTTGATGTCAACACAAATAAAAGTTGGGTTTCTCTACTAATCACATTATTTGACTTCTTCAAAAGATATTCCAATCCATTGGGATGGGTTTATAATTATCTTATAGAAGCTTCATATCATTATTTATATTTAATTATGGTGGAGAGAGACCATCTGTAAAAATTTCTTCACTTAGTTGACATTATGGTCCCTGCGCTATATAGGTATGCATCGGTTCAGGTTATAAATGATTGAAATAATAAAATTTTAAGTATATAATTAACGCAATCAAATCGAAATTAGAGCCGATAAAAACCCAATTGAAACATATAAACTTAGCTTGGATAATCGATTTTAGAAATCACTATACTTTTCAAGAATTGTAATATGGTGACAGAATATTAACTCATAATTTGATTATTAAACTATTTGATTATGCTAAGATTGAAGGACTTTTGGTCTCCGGAAAAGATAATTTCGAGTCGATTTTTGGTTAATTATGTGTATACATAAGATATAAGGTATTATTTGTTATAAGTAATTAAAAATTGGTTGTATTCATAATTTGATCAAAATTCACTTAAAACCCTTTCAGAATCACAAGTTGAAAGTTATAAAACTATTTTATTAAATTTTGCAGTTTGATCAACATTTTATAATGTTTAAAAAAATACAGTAAATTGCCGTTTGGCTTAGTTCAATAACTCAATTTGTAGTAGTTTAATTAAACAAATAATGGTGAATTAATGCAAAAATAACTAAAAATAATATTAATGATATATTTAAGTAAAATAATTTTAAATGTAATGTATTTCTAGGGTTATGTATCCCATCTTGTTTCACTAGTAATTTCAATACATTTAAATCTGGATGAAGATATTGTACAAAATTCAACCTTATAATAACTATGTTTAGACTAGCCTACACCTTGTAGAGACTGCATTGCACTATTGACTATTTGTCCTTCTAGAATTGAAATGAAATCAATTAGATAAAGGGAGATAAAAACACCATTAATTATCCTTTATTCCCATTAATTGTAAGATACGTTAGACTCAATATATGAACAACTTACATGAATCTAGAAGATCAGCCAATGAAGTAATCAAGAACAACAAAATCGATTTTGTGGAATTCTTTTAGGAGAATTACTTACATAAATTAATGTGGCTTAATTATCCAAGAATACTAAAGGTGGACATGTATCGATTAATCGGTTCATAAAATTAATTTATAAAAGAATAACTGGCAGAATATGTAAAAAGAAAAAAATATTAGTACTTTGTTATCCCATTTTTCGATTTGATTTTTCTATCTCAGCGTGTTATATATTTATTTATTTACTCTACTTTTGTACTATGTATTTGCTTTATAAGCAAACTTTTTTTTCTTTTTTTTTTATTCAAATAAAAAATAACTAACAATTCAATAAATTAGATTAAAATTTTCAGTTCATAATAATTCAACATATTTATTTCTATAATTCTATTTACTTCTTAAAAATGTATTGCGAGTTTCAACTTTAATTTCTGATCCGCTCGAATTCAAATCGAACGATCATAACTTTCTCCAAAAAGAAAGAAAATTGTAAATTATTAATTTATTTTTTCTAGTTCAAAATCTATTAAAAACAGTTTCAAAGGTTTCAAAAGGTTTCTAAAACACAATTTTATTATCATTGAAAATAAGCTTATACAATGATTTCAAACAGTTTACAAAAGTTTAAAATAGTTTAAAAAGATTTCAAACAGTTTCTTAAAAAACAATTTGCAACATTTATTAATAAAAATTTTCAAACAGTTTATAAATGTTTCAAACATTTTATAAGTGTTTTGTACATTTTATAAAGTTAAAAATAGTTTTAAAAAGTTTCTAAATACAGTTTCAAACATTTTATAAAAGTTGAATTTATTATGAAAACAGTTTCAAATAGCTTTCAAAAACACTTTGCAACTTTTATTTAAAAACAGTATAAAAAAATTTTCAAATTGTTTATAAAAGGTTTCAAACCGATTGCAACAATTTCAAAACGAAATAGTTTCAAATAGTTTACGACGGTTTCAAACGTATGAAATGCTCAAAAATTTGTATCAATGTCATCCGATTGCACATGTCCGAAAGAAGCTGCAAATGCATTGACATATGAAGGTTCTCTCTCATAGGATTTTTCAATTTGTATCAATGTCATCAGCTTTTGACAATGCTCAAGTGTGAAAGGAAAAACTTTGTCTGTTTGCACATTAGATGCAACAAAAGAGTTAGCAACATTATTAACATTCAGTGTGTTAGATTTATATCCTTTTATCAGAGCAAAATATTCTTCATCAAAATTTTAAAATTTTGGACTTTTGGAATTATGCTTTCTCATATTGAACTTGATTGGTGTAGCTGGATTCTCCTCTAAACTTTGGTGAAAACCCTAGTGGCAAACCATGCTTTTCTATAGTAGAAATCAACTATATGACCATAATTGCCATAGTGAGAGCATAGTTTTGTTTCGAATCCTGGATTTGGAGAAAAATGTCTTCTTTTGAATGTTCCCTTATAATTGTTTATACCTCTTCATCTAACATAACAAATATTTGATTCATATTCTGAATCCTACCCTTCATCATTAAAACCTCTAGTCATGAAAAATATTAGAGTCTACTTTCTATTATTGGTTGATTTCTACATGTGTATATATTCGCTCAATAGTAATAGGATTATGAAGTCCGAGTTATCGATCTCACAAGGAAAGCAACGTTCTAATCACTAGATTTAATATAACAATTGGTTTTGGTAACTAAAAATAAATGGCATATAAGATTATCGTCAATAAGAATTAAAGCTCTAAATTAACTGAACACGAGAATTCAATCAATTGGGGGAACAATTGGCATATGACAAACACATATACTTATCTGAAGTAAAGATATATGAATGCAATAAGATGTATATGATCCGGGATAATTTAGGCATTACTCTCGAGTCAAACAATTAGCAAAGATTGATTTACACTAATTAAATTAATTAACAACTTACTTTTGTGTTATTGAGAAACAACTTAATTAGTTTTAATTAACCTAATAATACACCTAAAGGAAACCTAACATACATAACTCATTCTCATGTTACTAGTATACTTAGGTCATTGGTTAATTGAGTCTAATTAGTTCTAAACTTACTAAAGTCATAGACTAATACTATGTAGCATCATTAAGGTCTTTAATACCCACAAATTAATTAATTTGCAATTCTTTTGTGTCTCCGTTTGTGCTTTGAATACATTTGAACTGTTCTTCTCATACACTTGATAATATGATTGTTGTACATATTAATCTCTACTGTATTCAAAGCACCACAATTACACTTAGGGTTATACATGTGAACTGGTAAAATTCTTAAGTTCTTCAATTCATCCCAAAAAAAATTCAAATGAGTATAATACTTGGTAACAAATAGCGCCTTTAAAAAATTTCAAATGAATATGATACTTAGTAACAAATAGTGCTTTCTGTTCAAAAATGTATATTTCCTCCTAAATCTCTAATCGTATACGAGTCACCTCGAGAGAATCTATCTCTCAAATTAATCAAAATATCCAAAGCACTACCAAGACAAGATATACTTTTTGCAATAGTACTATGAATCACAACTCTATACAATCAAGACATACGCACAATAATGGACCCATCAACAAATTATACTTGTTTTTTTAAAAAAAATTAACGACATACACATTGATTTATACCAGGAGTGATAATTGCTACCATTCAAAAAAATTTGATACAAAAACAAGTGAAGGATTTTCATCTAAATTCTTAAAGTAGGAACTGGACATGATTTCTTTAGGTCGGAGATGAGGATTTGCCATTGATAACAATTAAGAAACCAAAAGCAATCAACAAACAACAAGAAACAATCAACCAACAACAAAAAAATAAGAGCATGTATATAGCTCTAATATCATAATAAATTCTAGAGAAAAAAATAGAGCTTTATTGATATAAACCAAAATCAATATTACAAACTGATAAATCAGTTTCTCTATAAGCTGAAAACAGTTGGCAATCAGCTCAGCAAAGAACACACAATGTGTGTGAGAATAAACTGCCTTGACATGTCAGCAGCTTGAGTAACTAACTTCAAAATATTTCACTTCAAAATTTGGATTTTAATATTTTTTTTATCACCTTTTATATTCATTGTTTGGACACAACTCATAAAAATTTAAAATAAAAATTAAAGATAAAATAAAAATATTTATATAAAATCCCATACTTTTAAATTGTATGTAAATTTAAATAAACTTTAAACGTGAGTTTATTTTTATGGTAACTTTATTATAATTAGTAGAATTTCACTCTCTTTATTTGATTGGTTCTAGAATTTACTCTTTGCAATTATAACCAAGAAGGTGACTATTTATTCGAAATCATTTTAGATAGACTCTTTTTGTTAATTCATTCTGTAAATATAGCTTATCACATTAAAATATATTATTAAATTCACAAAGATTATAGTAGATAAAAGGGCTAATTTTTTTCTAATGCCAAATTTTTACGGATTCTGTCAGTTATAGTCAAATCTTTCAAAATTGTCAAAATTAGCCGATTTTAAAAAATTTAGAACCTTTTGTACTTTTAAAATTGGCTTAATCACCAAAAAATGCCAAACCTATACGTCTTGTGTCAATTATAGCCAAACCTTTAAAAATCACCAGATTTAGCCAAACCTTATATGTTCTGTTTCTTTTTTAGCCATTTTTGAATCGAACCGGTTTTTATGACACCGTGTCGTCCACGTCACCGCCAACTAAGCAATTGGCTGACATGACAACTGAAATATTTAAATAAGGTTTGGCTATAATTGACACAGAATGCATAGGTTTGGTATTTTTTGGTGAATAAAACTAATTTTAAAATTAAATAATTAAATGATTAATTATATTATAATAAAATTCATATATATTTAAAAAATAATATTTTTATTTAACGCTAATTAAAATTAATTTATTTTTTTACTAAATTTAAATAATTCTAATAAATATTTTTTTACATATTTGATGGATATATAATTAATTTAAATTCTATTTAAAACAAAAAATGTCATATTCATCTTAAAATTTATTTTTTTTAAATTCCAGTCGTCGGTTCTTTGACACCGCTGTCGTTTGAGACCCAATTGTTCGTCTTCCAACGAGCAATCTGAGAGTAATATACACAACAAACATACGACAGTGTTCGTAATTAAACTATACACACATAAATATAAAAATAATCACTGAATAGACTGCTTATTTAAAGGACGAGTGTAATTATTTTCTCATTTTTTTTTCTTTAAAAAGTGAAGCTCATTGTGGTGTAATCAATATATATCATGATGGTTATAAGTATAAACGCATATGTTATTTTACTCGGCATAGCCAAAAACTTACCTTAATTTACACATAACTATTTTATTTATTACCTAAATCCAGTCATATCAAGATCTCAACAACATTAAAAATAATAAATCAAGTTCAAAATCATCATGAACATTAAATCCTTTCACCAAATTTAATTCAACATTAATTCCTAAGTAATATATTAATTCATTTTTTTAATTACATATTCATTAAAATATATTATAATATAAATTTATTAGGTTTAATTAGGTTTAATAAAAAATTAAAATTAATTAAAATTAGTATTAAATAGAAAATATTAATTATTTTTAAATATATATAAATTTCATAAATGATATAATTAATTTACTAATTATTAAACTTAAAAATTGGCTTGAATTTAAAATTAGGTTTATTCACTCAAAAAATACCAAATCTATTTTTTTTGTGTCAGTTATAGCCAAACCTTATTTAAATATTTCAGCTGACATGTCAGCCAATTTCTTAGTTGGCGGTGACGTGGACGACACGGTGTCAGAAAAACCGGTTCGATTCAAAAATGGCTAAAAAAGAAACAGAACATATAAGGTTTGGCTAAATCTGGTGATTTTTAAAGGTTTGGCTATAATTGACACAAAACGTATAGGTTTGGTATTTTTTGGTGATTAAGCCTTTAAAATTTAACCCTAAGTTAATGATCACATGCAGAATTAGCCTAAATGGCTAGAAAAAATTCTAAAAATTAATTCTGACAATTTTAAAATGTTTGGCCAAACCGCAAAAGTTTGGTATTAAAAAAAGATTAACCCAAAATAAAACTACATTACTACCATTTTAATATTGTGTTTTAATACGATAGGATCTGTCCTAGAGTGGCAGATAAAATCAACCTAAACTTTTTTCCATTTTTCCCGAAAACATTTGATGATAATGGCATTGTTGACTCGTGAATGACATGAATCATGCCGATCACATGATAATGATAATTCTTCAAGGAATTTAGGGACATAAAAAGATGTACAATCAATTACTACACTTGCCTTGTGGTAAAACACAAATATATTTCACCTGCTTGCAACAAGTTTCTTTGCATGATTTTTTTTTCCTTCCTTTTTTTGCATGGTCTAATTAGCTAGCTTGAACATAAAGAGATGTACACAATGATTGCTTTAAACTCTTTTATTACATATTAATTCTAAAACAAAAACTCTTTCATATAGTACTTTCTTTTTTTGTATAAATAATGAAGGTTATTTAAATTTCAATCTAATCATTCTAGTGCTATTTAGGAGTGTAATTTTAGGTGTATTGTTAGTACTTTACTTGATATATAGATTTTTGAAATATTATAATATATTTTTTGGCTAAACCTATTTTAAGGTCCTTAAACTTTCATATTTTGGTTCATCAGGTCCCTCAACTTCCATTTAAGGACTCAGCGAAACAAAAAAATAAACAATTATGGATTTGAAAAAAGAAAATAAAAGTTGAAGGACCTGATGAACCAAACAATGAAAGTTTAAGGACCCGAAAAAGTTAAATAGAAGTTAAGGGACCTAATGAACTAAAAATGTATAGTTTAGGGACCTCAAAATAAATTTAGCCTATATTTTTTAAATTTATTAAGATAGAATCTGTGAATTTTACTATATAAGTTATCAATTCAATAAATTTTAACTTAATATATATAAAATTAAAAATGTTTGATTGATTTGATTTTTTTAATATCTCTTATTCATATATTTTTAGATATTTAATTAATGAATTATTAAGCATTTCAATTCTTACAATACTGGATGACGAGGAATTCAAATAACACATGATTATTAAGACCTGCTATTAATTAAATTTCAATATATTTTAGATATTAAATGGAATACAAATTACTGATTTTCAGATGTAATTTAAAATAAGTTAATATTAAAGAACAACTAAAATCATATCATAACTTGAATTCTTGCCATAATTTATGTCAAATCATAGCAAGTTTTTTTATTTGAAATTTGAAAATTGATGGTTTGAATGAGGAAATGTACCAGAAAGGAAGAACTATAGCTTAGATTTTTTCATTAAAAGAGCAATATCTATGACAGAGAAGAAAAGATACAAATTTAAAGTTTCCTCTGCAAAATCTTATACCCCAGATTTAAATGGAGTAAAGGATCAAAAAAGCCCCTGAACTTGGCACGAAATATCAAATAAGCCCAACCTCGCAAAAGTGGATCAAATTGCCCCAGAACTTGGCAAAAACGTATCAAATACCCCCTCCCCCACTCTCACCTCAGAGAGTGAATACACTCTCTGGTTTTTAATGGTAAAATATTTAAAATAAACCTTAATATATTTACCATTTATTAAATTAGCACCTAATGATTTCAAAATATCAATTCAATACTTGTAATTATAAAACTTAATACATCGTATATGTTTTTGTTGTAATATACAGAGACCTTTTCATACTTTTTCCTTTTAATAACAAAACCCTAAAATCTAATTCTTCTTCTCTGCAGCCATTTCTTCTTTCTTCTTCCAATTATTCTTCATTTGACAACCACCGCCACGCTACCACCATCGTTCCACCGCCACCATCGTTCCACCGCCGTCAGGCCATCACCATCGTCATTCCCTCACTGTCAGGCCATCACCGGCAGGCCATCACCATCGTCATTCCCTCACCTCCACGCCACCACCTGGAAAGGAGATCCACTGTTGACGTGTACCAAACCGAGGGAGGCGCTGGATAGGAGATTCACGGCTTCCGTGGACGGACCTGGGAGATCCGCCGCTGCCTTGGACGGATGGCGTTGCTGGTACCATCGTTGTTGCTACGACGACTCTGCTGCAAATTCTCTGGCCCGGTTGATGTTTAATCCGTTGCTTGGTTTCTGCTTCAATTTCAATTTCAATTGGGTCTTTGTTATTTCGATGGTGTTGAATCGGATTTTGTTGTATTTATTTTGGCTTTGTGTAAGTTTTTCTAAATTATTTTTATGTTTATGGGTTAGATTTAGATCTGAATTTTGATAAATATTGGATCATGATGTTCATTTGCTATAGAATGTATATCAGTTGGATTATATTATGTAATTTTTTTCACTTGGATTGGGTTCATGTTTAGCATTTTGTTTATGATTAATTTGAATATAGTATTCAATTTCAGTTAGATTATTAGTTAGGTTAATTGTTGCTACTTAGGAGTAATTAGATTAGTTAAGCAGCGTGTAATTAGGTTTAATCAGGGGAAAAAGGCAGAAAAGGTTCCTAACTTTTAATAATCAGAGTTTAAATTAATTAGATTTAATTAGGGCTTTAATTAAAATTAATTAGGATTAATTAGATTTAATTTGAATTAATTTTTTTAAACAAGTACTCTCACTCTCTTTTTTGGTCAAAAGGGTGAAACCGATCCGGTTTTGCATAGTTCTGGGGTGATTTGATCCGGTTTTGTGAGGTTGGGTTTATTTGATACTTCGTGCCAAATTGAGGGGGTAAATTGATCCTTTACTCGATTTAAATGTATAAGTATTGGGCATTTTGGATTTATTGCCAAATCAGATAAAATTGCACTCAATGGTATGATATTGGATATTCCACTCCTTAAAATGTTACGTGACTAGAAAGCTTGAACTATATAGTGGATATTTTGAGAAACCCAATTTGAAAAATATATTTAAACTCAATGTTTTCTAAAAATTTATTTCTTCTATGTCAAAATAATTATCATTTCTTTCTTTAAATACTTGTCAAATTCTAATAAATAACAATATTTAAAATTAATATTGTTATATTATTTTTATTTTAAATTTACTATACATTATCATTAATGCAAAAAAAATAAAATTAGTCGCACTAGTATTTAGAAAAGATATAATAAAAAATAATGATAAATTTATAGCAATTTAAATTATGAATTGTACTTTTTAAAGGCTTAATTGTTTTAAAAATCTCGGATTTCAGCATGTTTTGTAATTTAACACGAATTTTTAATTTTGATCATATCGTACATCAAAAGTTTAATTTATTTTAATTCAAAACACTAATCAATTTTCTGTCAAAAATACCGATGTGGCATCAGAGCAGTACTTATTCCGATGCACACATCAGCATTTTTGATGATGTCACGAATCGTAAAAATATGAAATTTAGTGTTCAACATTGTCAAAACTGAAAATTTATATTGAAATTGCGATTTTTTTAGAATATATACTTTTTAAAAGCAATTAAATTTGATTTAAACTGTATAAAAATAATAAAGTGGATAATTATATTATTACAGGGTGATTAGCTATAACTGAAAATAAAAAATAAAAAACAAAATTGAAGAGAAAGAAAAGGTGTTAGGGGGAGGTGTATGAGAAAGAGGTTTGACATCTCTTTCTTTTATTCTCTCAATTTGTCTGCTTTGAACCAATCCAAATCTTTTGAATTTTTGATTGGATTTTTATTAAATGTTGTCTATGAATTGGCATTATGCCTTGTAAATTCCTCTTCTCACCCCTTTCCCCTACCCTCTCCAATAAATCTCAACATTTTAGTTCACATGCCATCTTTGAATTTTCTCTCTTGATCACCTAATTTTGCTTCTTTGAAAAATTCAGCTCCTTTTTATATGAAAAGTCAAATTTTTCTCCATTCAAATCTTATTTACTCAAGTTTTTGGGGTTTTATCTACAGATTTAGGTACCCAATTGAGAGATTTTAATCATTTATTTAGCAAGATCTTGGATCATACAGATCAATCTTTTGTTTCAACTCCAATTACCCTTTAAAGATTCAATCTTTTTCTTCATTTCCAATACCAAAATTCACAAAATTTCAAACAAAAAAACATTTTTTTTTTCTGTTTTTGATTAATGGGTAATTGTTGTGTGACACCACCACCAACCCCAAGTAATGAAAACAAGAAATACAAAAAAAAGCCAAACCCTTTTTCCATAGATTATGGGCTTAACAATGGAGTCACCCACAAGCTAACTGTTCTAAGAGAGCCAACAGGGAGAGAAATTGAGCTGAGATATGAGCTAGGCAGAGAGCTAGGTAGGGGTGAATTTGGGATCACATATTTATGTACAGACAAAGAAACTGGTGATCAATTTGCTTGTAAGTCAATATCTAAGAAGAAGCTTAGGACAGCAGTGGATATTGAGGATGTTAGGAGAGAAGTGCAGATCATGAAGCATTTGCCTAAGCATCCTAATATTGTGAGCTTGAAAGATACTTATGAAGATGATAATGCAGTTCATTTGGTTATGGAGTTGTGTGAGGGTGGTGAATTGTTTGATAGGATTGTGGCTAGAGGTCATTACACAGAGAGAGCTGCTGCTGCTGTTACAAAGACTATTGTGGAAGTTGTTCAGGTAAAATAGAATTTGAGTGATTTGATTTGATCTTTTGAGTTGTGTTAGTCTTGAATTTATGTGTCTTGATGTTGGTCAAACTTAGGTTTTAGTGAAATTTTGTATTTGTTCTTTTCCTTAGAATAGGGATCTAGTGTCTGATTGGTTTGTTGGCTTTGAAATCATAGGAAGTAATTTGTTTTGAGGAATTTACATAAAAGCAATGTCATGCTTTAGTGATCTGAATATTGGCTTTTTGTTTTGCCTTCTACTTTGATTCTTGTGATTGTTTGAACAGACTCTTGACTTCTTCTATTAGCTACTATTGTCATGTACTGTAAACTTCTTTCTTGTAAAGGAGTTTTTGTCTGCTTATTCAATTTCTGTAATTTCATTTTTGCACTCGATCGTGTTGTTTATGCGGCTCTTTTGGTGTCAGTAATGCTGGTAAAGGGTTTAGTATTCTGTCAAATTTTTCTTTCTTGATAATTGTAGAAGGTTGATGAGGCGTTTAGCGTGTGATTCTTGAGTTGTGCATGCGGCATACTATTGCTAATCTTATTTATGCACTTTGTATTTAGTTTTGCATTGTACTTCTCTCCGAGTTTTAATATTTGTATTGCCTTTCAGATGTGCCACATGCACGGTGTGATACATAGGGATTTGAAACCAGAGAACTTTTTGTTTGCGAACAAGAAGGAGACTGCAGCTTTAAAGACAATTGATTTTGGGTTGTCTGTTTTTTTCAGGCCTGGTAATGCCTCATGGTTACCTCTTATACTCTGTCGTTATGCTTAATCTCCAATAATGACTTGCTCTCCGTCTTTGTACATTAACCAAGTTTGATAACTGTCTGCAGGTGAAAAATTTAATGAGATAGTTGGAAGTCCGTATTACATGGCTCCTGAAGTTTTAAAAAGGAATTACGGTCCAGAAGTAGATGTTTGGAGTGCTGGGGTCATACTTTATATCTTGCTTTGCGGTATCCCACCCTTTTGGGCAGGTTGGTATGCTTTGTTCTAATTTATATCATCTGAATCAGTTTGGATATTGCAGACGTCCGTATGTAAATACAAATGATTCGAGAATAATTAAGCATGGCATTTTTTTTCTCGGAATTTTTTCTTTTTAACTGTTTTCATTCCCGGTGATACATACATGATTAACTGCACAAGAGGATAGCCCCTAATTGATTGCTGAGAATTTAAAATTTTGCCTGAATTTCAACTGTGACGTCTCATATGTTAATATCTAAAAACTCCAGTGACAATTCGGATACGAATGTTTTTAAACTTGGAATACTGTACATTGCTACATGCGTTAGGCTAGCATATTATTTTGGACATTATCAATCCACTAAACTATCTAAATGGTATACAAGGGAGCATATCATGTTTTTGACAATGCCATGGTTACTTGTGCTTGCATCTATTCACACAAGTTAGTTTAAGTCTTGATCAAGACACAAAATACATTTTAACAAGAACTGCTGCATTTATCTCATAATTTCTCCATCTTTCTTCCTGTGCAGAAACTGAACAAGGAGTTGCACAAGCAATCATTAGATCTGTTGTAGATTTTAAGAGGGATCCTTGGCCCAAGGTTTCTGATAATGCAAAAGACCTTGTGAAAAAGATGCTTGATCCTGATCCAAAGACTCGGCTCACCGCCCAGCAAGTGCTAGGTAATGATAGATCTTAAAGAAATGGTCATCTCATAGTCTTGAAGATTTTATTCCTTAGATTAACTGTGCATTCAATTTTATTTTTTTCCAAAATTAAATAGTTGGTTGATCTCCGAATGCAGAGCACCCTTGGTTGCAAAATGCAAAGAAGGCTCCTAATGTTTCTTTGGGTGAAACGGTGAAAGCAAGGCTCAAGCAATTCTCTGTAATGAACAAACTCAAGAAGAGAGCTCTTAGGGTAATTTTTCATATGCTTCTTTACAATTAGAGATTTTTTTCGTCCTTGTGATTTGGTCTCAAGTTTTTTACATGTTCGATTTGTAATCAACAGGTAATAGCTGAGCATTTATCGGTAGAGGAAGTTGCTGGCATAAAGGAGGGCTTCAAATTGATGGATACTAGCAATAAGGGCAAGATTAACGTGGATGAGTTACGAATTGGTTTGCAGAAACTGGGCCATCAGATTACCGATAATGATGTTCAAATGCTAATGGAAGCTGTAAGTGTTGAATTCTGTATTATTCCTCGGCTACCTGAGTGGGGAACTCTACATTGGTAGATAGCCATACTGATGATATGATGGATAATACAAAATGTCTGTAGAATAAAGTCATGATCTTCATCTTTTTAATTGTTTTTTTACAGGGTGATGTAGATCGAGATGGTCATCTGGACTATGGGGAGTTTGTTACCATTTCTGTTCACCTAAGAAAGATGGGCGACGATGATGAACACCTTCACAAAGCCTTTGAATTCTTTGATAAAAACAAAAGTGGGCATATTGAAATTGAGGAGCTAAGAGACACCTTGGCTGATGAAATTAATGAAAACAGCGAAGAAATTATTAATGCTATTATTCATGATGTCGACACAGATAAGGTTAGTTCAGTCCTATTTTCTTATGTTTCTGGTTTTAAAACTACATGTACATTGCCATGACTGTTTGTGATGGTCCAATGCTTTGCGGATTTTGCACGAATAACTAAAAATGCATACGTCTCTGAAGATGATTGTTCGTTGTATCATGTCAATTCATAATTTGTTCATCTTTTTTTATATAAACTTACAGGATGGAAAAATAAGTTACGAAGAGTTTGCTGCAATGATGAAGGCCGGTACAGATTGGAGAAAAGCATCGAGGCAGTATTCACGAGAACGATTCAATAGTTTGAGTCTCAAACTAATGAAGGATGGATCTTTAGTGATGAATGAGGGTAGATGACTGAACAAGAGACAATCATAAGTTAAAGGAATATAAAGTACACTCCCAGTAAATCTTTTCTCTTACAGATTTTCTTTTATTCTTCTTAAATTTGGTTTTCTGGTAGCTAGGATTTGGGTTCATTGGTTGATGATCTTGTTCTTTGTTTTCTTCATGAATTTGCCAAGTTGCTTTGTGTTTGTTGTGAGAGAGTGGTGGGACAAAAAAAACAGTGGGTGAAGGCTACAAGGGGTGTTATTTGTGATTGTAAATATTGTTAAAAGGTGTTAATTCCAAAAGGGATGTTTTATTTTTACAATCAAATACAAAAAGAGGTGTTTATTTGTTCCTGGGCCTGGATTTAAGATTATTGGGCTGGGTTCTTGCCTGGCCTGCCCAAGCCCAGCCTGCTTGGGCCAGGCTTCATATTAAAGTTTATATATCTATATTAAAAAAATATACTAGCAAAATATAGCTCATCAAAGAAAAATTAAAAAATATTCTATGTTATTTTCAACTTTCTATTTTGACTCTATCTTCAAGACGGATCATCCACATAAGATATATGGCTCGAAGGGAATAGATAGCTCGACGAGTTGATAAGATGACATTGAGCTGCAGTTGACACATAGAAAAATTTCTTGAGTTGAGTTGAATCACCAGAAGATAAACTAATTGGATTTGAATTTAGTGGGAATAATTTTGCGAGTTATTTACATAAATACTAAGAATACAATAAATATCCACATAAATATTTCATCGGTTTAGTAGAGGAACCTGTTAATCTACCAAATGATTTATGTTAGAGTGATACCTTATGAGTGTGTGATATACTCCATCAATGGATTGAGATTTATATATATTCATTTCAATTTGAGGGATCAAATTCAATAAATTTACATCATTCATTATTAAATGAATGGTGTAGATAAAAAAAAGAAAGAAAAATCCATTTTCATGTTCTTAAATTATACATATTTTGTTTATCTAGTCCTTAAACTATTTTTGTCCTTATCTGGTCCTTCAACTTAGCAAAAAATTATTTTCTAGTCCCTGATTGAAAAAACGACGTTGTTTAGGTTATTAATTTACATTTCCAAAAATAATGACACGGCGTCGTTTTTATCATTTAGGAACTTTAAAATGCGTTTTCGCTTAGTTGAAGGACCAAATAAGAATAAAAAATAGGATTAGGATTTGGTTGCTTGCTTTCAATTAATCAGTGTTTGTGTCCGGTCATGTTTTTAAAACACTGATTGAAAGCAACCAAAGACCCATTTTTATTATAAGAAAATCAACATGAAAGTATACGCCAGTTCAAAAATATAGCAGTTATAATTATAAGTTTCTAAAAAAATTCCAATGATTTAAAATAGAACACAAACGCTTATATATAAAAGTTTAATCCCAGATCAGCATACGGACCTTAAAAAAATTAAAATGGAACAACATAAACTTTTTGATTAATAAAGATCCATTTCAATAGTCATAATTCCAAGATTAACTGTACCAATATTTCAATCATCAGGAACATCCAATAATTCCAAGAATAATATTCCAATCATAAGAACACAGCCACTGCCCACATGCATCATTAATCTGAAATTTAATTTTTTTACAAAACTTAATTAAATTTTGATGGTGACTTGACTTATCTATGCATGATTTGTAGGCCATGAATCTGTAACATCCGACAAATTCTCAGATGACAACTGTAGGTTTTAAGCTGCGTCTCGAGTCGTTGAGTAAATGGTTAGGCCACAGTCCACATATGATATTTTTAGTGGGAATTTTTCTATTTTATCCTTAATATTTATACCGTGGTATGGATAAACCCCTAATAATATATCTATTCTAAATATGTCTTCAAATTTTTTGAAAATGGCTTAATTGCACTCCTTTTTCGAACAATGTTAACCCTTTATTTCATAGAGGGGCAATAATTGATTTGTTTTAAGATCTTTAAAGATATATTCAAGATGAAAAAATTTAAAAAGATTCTATTGATTTTAAAGATAAACATTAAAAGTATTTTTTACTTTTTTTATTTATGATCTATATTACCATAAGTATTTTCAGTTTAATATTTCATTTGATCCATTATTTTACGTTTATATTTTTTGTTTACAATTTTATATCAATTTTAATATATTTATTTTTATTATCTTTATGGTTATTTTATGTACTTTGAAAATTGATGGATGTAATAGATTTTATATTAATTAATCTTTGTTTTTTTTTTTACATAGATAGCTTCCGACTACTAAAATCGGATTTTATAGAAGTTGGATTTGAATCTATAACTTCATAAGGCACTAAAAGACGCCTTAATCATATAATTTAGGCCCACACTGGCTGTTAATGTTTGCTCGTTTATACATTTTTATATCATGTAATAGTGTTACTTTCACATCAATAATTCATCTATCTATATTGTCTTATTGTCCTCAATAATTTATCAAGCAGGTAGCGTGTAGTGGTTAGAAACTTCGAATGGATCAATTTTCGATCTCAAAATGTGTCATTGTTATGTTGTTCATGATCAATCTTAGTACGTTTTGGGATCAACTGTTGTCATTGGTTAAATATAAGCCTTAATCACTAAAATCCCCCACCTTTTAACTCCTTTTCGTCCCGACGTTGCAATTTTATCAGCTGCATTCAAATTCGCACCTTTGAGTTTCAATTCCATCCTCGAGTATTAAATTGATCTCTTCTACATTTAAAAAAAAATTAAAATAAGTCATCCATTTTTTACTTTTTGGATGGAAAAGAGTTCAAACGAATACTTTATAAGCGTTTTATGAATTTTTGCCAAGTGAAAAAGATTCCAATTTAATTTTGAGGGTGTAATTGAAATCCAAATGTGCGAATTTGGGTGCAGCTGACAAAATTACAACGTAAGGTGCAACTTAAAATGAGGGCTAATAATCATGGACGGTCCTCGACCTTTGCACTAAACTTCCCTAAACCTCATCACCTTTCAAAAGCTTCACTAAACCCCCTGACCTTTATGGCGGCGCCATTCACGACCCTTCTGGAAAAAAAAACACAGAATCGTGGCGCCGCCAACGATTTAATCGTTTGCATGCGTTTTCCACGCCACCTGTCGACCCACGTGACCTGTCCTCTATCAGAAGCAACAGTTCCTCCCTCTGACATGTCGGTTGACTTTTCAAATTTTAAAATCAAAATTTTTTTTAACCGACTGAGTTAATTTTCTCTCTCTCTTTTTCACCTTCTGACATACTCTTTCTTCTTCATTATATTTATTTTTGAAATCAGTCTTTTTCTATTTCCCATCTCCTCTGACCTAGACGTTTGTCATCGTCATTTGGTTGTTCTTCATTGTCTCTAGTTCTGTAGTTCGCCTGCGTTGCATTTCGAGGAAGAACAAATCCGGGTACGAAAAAAAATGGTTGATTAATTTTTATAGAGTTATTGTCATGTGGACACATTTTTGGTATTGATATCTTTATATGGTAAAACAGGCTAAGAAGATAATGGAAAAAGAAAAGATCTTCTTCGGCAGTGATGAGACGAAAGGGGAGGTTTTTTTAGTGATTAAACCTTTATTTCATAAATTTCAAACGCTATAGTCTCCAAATATAGAGACTTCATTAGATATTAATTTAATTTATATTATTAATAATACCATTTTTTTTATTTATTTAATGATGCGCTATTAATTAAATAATATTAGTATAAAAAGAGAAAATTAGAATAAATACTTCATTTTTAAAAATATTATTATTTTTATTTTAATAAGAAAAGAATAAAAAAAATATCTTACTCTTTTAATATTTTTATATATCTTTTTTAAATGTTTATATTATAATTATTCTATTTTTTATTATTTTTCACTCTAAACATAAATTTTTTTTCTTTCAACCATATCTCTCTCTCTTTAATTCTCCTTTTTTTTTTTCATTTTTTCCTTCTTTATTTCTTCTTTGTTTTTGTTATATTTATCTTCGTCGATCCTTTATCGCTCCGCCTTCACTCCGCCATTCTTTCATATTTAATTTCAGTGATTTTTTTTTAACTCGTGTTTATTTTAACTTTCAGATATAAATAAAATTACTCTTAATTTTTTTCAGTTTTAGATATAAAAATCTGTATAAAACGATTTTATGATGAAACAAACAATTTTCAGCAGAAAAAATAATTTTCTGCATAAAAAAACGGCGTTGATTATCATATGAGTATCACTTAATTATCACGTAAACATTTTTTTATAGAAGCAATGCTTGATTATCGTATCGGTATCATTACATTGTCATATCGGTATCATTATCGATATTATAACATTATACGATTATATATGATGATAGTATGATAAAATTATGATAATAGCATAATATAGTTATATGATAATAGATAGATAAGGTTGTATGATACCTCCATAAAAAAACAAATACAAAAAGTTATGACACTGGGATGATAATATTGTGATATCTACATCATAATGGAATAAAATTATAATTATTTTAAAACCGAGAAAAAATATAAATATGGAAAAAAAAAACATGAAGTATTTTCTAAAACTTTTTCAAGCTGAAATAATAAAGAAAAATATTTTTATTTTGTTAGATAAATATGTAAACCACCTTTTAAAAAACCCTCAAACATCCGCAAGAGCGGACAGCTAGTCGGTTTCAGCCTTTCAGGTTTAACTCTCTCTGGTCCGATTTTACAATATCATTAACCTATTAAATTAGAATTAAATAGATTGATGAGACGAAATAAAACACGATTAAATTGCTTTACAGTCAGAGCCTACGTGTATGGAGCCAACGTGGCGAAAATGACTACGCAAATGATAATATGATGTTTTGAAATATCTGATGTGGAAGTCATATGTGCTCCGTTATGAGAGGGCCACGTACAGATATTTGATTTTTGGGCGCCACTAAATTTTGTGCCATATTAATTTGTTTTGTTTTTCCAATGTATGATTTGGCAATTTTCGGTTGATTTGTTTTGTTAGTCTAATGATTGTAATTCAAAAAGTACTCTATTTACTATTTTTCAAATTTATTTATTAAAAAAAATATAAAATTTTAAAAGTTACATTTGTGTTATACATATTTATTATTTATCATTTTTATTTATAAAAATATTGCGTTAAAAGAACACATGAAACACCAGATAAACATCACCGAAGTCAGGTGGTTGATCGCCGAAATTTGGCTAGAAATTTTTTCAGTCAATGATGGGCAACAGGACGGTAAACACGTGCTATGTTCTCTATTGACTGTTAATTTTTGTTGACTTTTATGAAGTGTTTTTCAAATATTTTATAGGTGTATTTTAAGTGTTTTTTTTTTGGTTTCTTGTTTTTTTTTCCAATATAATTTTGGCGATCAATTGATTGCTTTTTGGTGGATTTTTTTTTGATATTTAAGTTTTTTTCCGATACCTCGGGAACTTTTGATTTCTTGTCAGCATTTTTATAAATATATTTTTTAAATAGTTTGAAAATAAATCCCCCAATAATTCATAATATTTAATAATTTTTATATATGCATATTAATGTATCTCTCTTTTTCTCTTCCACAAAAAATTATATACTCAAACACAATTGACTATCGAACTAATTTAATTCAAATTTGTGAATGATTAAATTTACAATAAGTAAAAAATTAAAATCCAATCAGATTAATGGAGTTCATTATACAATTATTAATTTGTTAAAAAAATCTAATATAAAATGCAAACCAATTAATACCGGTGAGTTGAACCGATCCGACCATTTGTACCGTTAACCAGTCGATCAAATTCTGTTAACAAAAACATGAACCAAAATGATACAATCTCATGAATACTTGTTATATAATCATGTGCCAATGAGAATTTGCTTTCTAGTGTGTGTATTAGCAACGTAGCTCTATTAAAGGTAGATTTCCTTAATTATATATAAAAAAGCTAGATTTCCTTAATTATATATAAAAAAGCTAGATTTCCTTTAAATAGAAGCCATTAAACTCGTGGCATCTTAACTTTATACTATCAAATTAGGATTTTAATTTATTGAACAATTACAAAGAAGTCTTACACCTTTATGCTCTATTTTGAGAATGAATGAAGAATTAAATAGATTCTTGAAATGATATAAAAACATCACTTAAAAATAGGATTACAAGTGGTTGGTTTACGCTCCAAGACAAATATATTCCACTACAATGTAGTGAAAAGATGAGCATTTTATACGTGTATCATCTTCTAATTTTCATTCAGAATATAGAATACCTACTCCTGCTATGTCTAATCGACTAATCCATTTTTGATAATGTGATTTCTGAATGTAATTGAGGAAAAGTGAGAGTAGAAGTAAATGATGTTAGCAACGAGTTGTAGCTCAAATGTTATAAACATTGAATAGCAAATGTCAAGGTCGTTAGTTCAAATTCTTCCACATGCGTTCCTCTCTTCCCAATTATCAAAAAAAAAAAAAGTAAATGATGTTTCATGTTACAGTCTTTTTTGCTTCTGATTTCAGTTCTATTTGTTTCAAGTGTTATTTATAACTATTTTTGCTATTTAATAACTGATAGCTGTTATTTAATAGTTGGTCTATAATATTTATTTGGCAAAATTTGATTTTTGGTTGTTGATATATTAAATAATTTTTAGAAAATTATTATTTATACATTTTAAATTAATTAAACTATATTTGATAGAAAATAATTTACAAATTATGTTATATAAAGAATCTGATAATTTTTTAAATTAATTAGCCACAACTACTATAATATTATAATTTCAATTTTATATAATTTTTAAAATAATTAAATTAATTTATATATTATAAAAATAATAGATATATTATAATAGGTAGTTTTATCTAAATATCTCATAAAGTCAAACAACTATCAACTCTTGAAAAAAAAAATTATATCAACAATTGTTTTATAAGTCTTTTTCTTATTTTTTTACTATATTGTAATTAACATAATATGAAAAAAAATTGAAGTTTAAAGATTGTTATCCATTAAAAATTGATGATACTGAAATAAAAAGATAAAAAAAAATTATATTTACAAAAAAAAAACACTCCATTTTTTTATGGTTAAAAGATGCGGGCTTGACCCAATAGCAGGTGGTGAGAGTCAGGGGATTGCATTCATGAAAATCACAATTTTGGCTTTTACCTTTTCTAATGTCAGCTTTCTGATATTCAATGACCTCACATGCATTAAAATCAATGAAAGCCTTCACCAATTCAATGCTGTTCTGGTTTTTAGTACAGTCAGGTTATAACATGGTGCACCGTTACATATTATTCATTTTATTTTTAATCTATTTAATTTAAAATTAATTAAAGTGTGTTGCTCTCAATAAAAAGATGACTCTGCCGTATGTATTATCATCATCTTGTCATCTGAAAAATAACAGAGCCATCAGTTTTGATCAGAGAAAACGAAATTTAATCGTATGGGGAAAATTTTCATGTTTTTTGATTGGAGCAATGGAATTGATGACAAAGGTAGTAACATGCATATAACTGTAAGAGCTGCCTTTTTTTGATCCTCAAGGATATGATCGACCATAAAGGTGTTTTCTCCGTGCCGGTCTGTCCATTGTTTTAATTAGAATATTTAACTCTCCTTATGTCCTATTTTAAAAATACTAGTTTCGCATTACGTGCTATGCACGTGGCTAGTAACGTAACTCGTCAATGAACATATTAGTAAATATATTATAATTATATTAATTTTTTTATTTATAATTAATATTAAATTAGTTAAGAATTTTTATAAAGTAAATATTATATATTCGGTTATTAAATTTTTTTCCATACTGAATTTAATAAATTTATAATAACCATAATTAAATAATTAACTTAATTTTATTAATAATATCTTTAAAAATAATAAGATGGAAATTTAAATAATATTCTATTGACCAAATACAGTATTTTGATTTTGTAGTTCAGTCAATTTAAAAGATAGGTATTCCTACTAATTTGGAGATAATTTAATTATTTTTTACATACTAAAAACTAAATTGGAGATAATTTAGCTATCTATTCTAATTAGGACTTTAATTATAATAGTGATTAATTAAATAACTAATTAGTTAATGACTATAAAACCTTTATCTAGTAGTAAACTGAAAAGGATTATTCAGTAAATTTGTCTGTCCCCCCCCATCCGTGCTTTTATATATAGTATAGATATAGATTAGTAGTATTTATCATTTTGGAACATTCATTTTAAAAGGGCTTGACCTATCCTCAATATTTTTTATTTTCTATTTTTTTTGTTTCGTATCTAGGTTTTTTTATTTATTTACTTGATTCTTGTATTTTTAGAAACAATTTTTTTGAAATTCTTTTACTTTTTACTTACTCCTTATACTTTTAAAAATAATTTTACTTGATTTTCGACACTTTTATATTTTTGTTAATAAAAGGATCTAACAAAATTATTTTCAAAATTATAAGCACACTAAATAAAAAAAACTCTTAAGGATGAAGTAAAAAAAGATGTACAGGAAACTTAGGATAAGTTTGCCTTTTAAAAGCTCCATTTTCATTTTTAGTATATTGAATTTCGTTTTTTACCCTTCATTTAGTCATTTTAAAAAAATTCTATGAAAAATTTCACTATCATTAATTAATAGGGAAAAACATGAAGAAATATAAGAAGATAAAGATAAATTTTTTTTTTAATTTTTGTATATAAGCAAATAAAAATTTTAAAATGGGATGGAGGAAATATCAATTTGAGCGGTTTAATTTCACCCATAGATTATAATTTTGGAGCTTTTAGCACTAACAACCTTAAATTTAACTTCTAATATTAAATAGTTAAAAGTAACGTTAAATTCTAATTTTAAATTCTCTAACTTTTTCGATAATTAAAGCAAAAAACACAAATTTGTAGCTACTAATCTCCGAAAAAGTCAAACGAAGCTAATAGTATCGTATTGAGATGGAAAGTTAAAAAAAAATTGAAAAAAAGTTAAATTGCAAACAAAATATTAAAATTAGAAATTATATAAAAATTAAAATTGGAATAATCAACCGGGATTTTATTTATCATAGGCCTTATTAATAACACAAAAAAATAAATCCAAAAACTTATATTTATTGCCTAAACCACAAACTGAAAATAATTAGTATCGATTATTTTTCGGACCGATTACTGATAATTTTTTTGGTTATGTTCTATGAGATTGAACGTCTCTCAATTATGAAACTGCACTATTAAATTTTTTATTTTCGGATTGATTTCTATTCAAGTAGTGTAGGTCCTCCTTGCAAAAAGCAGACTCTGATTATAAATTTTAAAGGGCTGCATATATGAATACAATTTGAACCCATAATTTTATTTAAATTAAAAGAGCGTTTTATCAATTCACATGGGTCATGGTGTTCGGATCGGTTACTGATTGATCATTATAAACAATTCTTCTTCCTAAATCACTTTCAATCAAATCCAAAAACTTAAAAACAAAATACCCTCACTCATTTAATGATAAACATTTAATCATGCATCAAGTCCAAACAAAAAGAATACATTAAAAAAAATTCCCGACACACATTGCCACGTGTCATGATCTCAAAAGACCAAATCTGTGGAAAATGTTCGACATTTAATACGAAAGGCAGTATATAAAGCCACCCGCCACCTCGCTTCTCTCTCACCTCCATTATAAAATTGATTGTTCTTTGCACTGAGCTTTGCTGATTGCCAGATTTAATTAATCCCTCATAGAAGAAAAAGCATTCACTGCCCATCAGTGTTTGCTCTTCTATTGAGTTGAGTTGAGTCTACTCGTAAGCTCCATTTCTAGCTTGCCGTCAACTTTTCTGGTGAGTTTTCAACTGGAGAATTTCTGCAAGTTTTGTTTTCTTTGAGCTATTTTAATTTTCTAGTGAATTAATTAAATTATTAGGCAATTTTTGATGCGAATTTAATTTTTCTTGATCTATCTGTTTTGATTTTTATGCTTCTGCTTTTATCTTTCTTTCGTTTTCTTAGTTTCATTTTTTTTTTCCAGATTTGGTCATTTCCTAATATTTTTGTTGTGGGTAGAGTAAACAATTATTTTAAAATGAAACTTTTATGATATTGCTATATTGTAGTATCAAACTATCAATCCCAGTATATTTTGGATAATTGCAAAAAACTTCACATTTTATAGTTGTAGCGGTTTAAATACGTTTTCCAACATAAATCTTCTCATTTTTTTTTTTGTATTTTTAGTTGCAAAGTATGTTTTTTTTTTCCCACTAAAGGAAGTCGTTTTTTTATGATTTTTAATGGCAAAAATAATATTACTAGATTTTTTTTACTGAGATCATATTTTAAGAGGCGTGTTTAAAGTTTTTTTTTTTACAAATAATATTTTTATTCTTTTTTCTAGTTCTTGGATTATGTTTTCTGATGAGTAGTCTAAGCACTATTTAGGCGAAAAGATTTTAGATAAATGAAATTTAAAATTTTACATAAGATGATCATTTTATAATAAAAATTGAAGAGATTTTATATATTTTAAAAATCTGTATATTTTGAAAATATATGTATTTCAAAAATTTATCATCTCACAATTATTATTTATATTATTTAGAATCATCATTATATATATTAATTTATATTCAATATAAGCAGTGTATGTAAATTTATTAATTTTATATTTTAATATTTTTAATTTTGTAATTTTAAAAATCATCAATTCGAGTGTTCTAGACAGCAAAAGAAAAATACAAAATCCAATTTTCACACTTACTCGATCAAAATTGTGGGGTTGGTGGTCCAAACCTAAAGTTTTATATTGTTGAAGTACTCTTTTTCTTTTTAAAAAAATCATCTAAACTTTCCCAATTTGTCAAATATGTCCAATTTCGTGAACTATAACACCTTTTTGTTTTGATACGCAAGAAAAACGTAACACGCATCATGTGGATTATTGACTACTGACTAGTAATCTACCTGGGTAATTCTTACCTACACGACACCATATTTAATTTACCGTTAGTTTTCAAAGAAGCGCGGCAAACAAAAGAAACCATAGAGTTGTTAGTTATTGTTTTCTTTTTCTTGATTGGAGTAGGTTAACGCGAAAATAATGTTAAAGATTGGAGGATCACACCAATTAAGATCGGTTCGTCGATGTTGTTGGTGGAAATTGAACGGGCGTTATCGAAATATTCAATCAAAATATCCAAACTCTCAAATTTCATTTCCCAGAAATTACGCTATTAAAGCTCCTCTTCGCATTAGAACAAGAAATAATAGACCTTTAGGTTCATTTTTGAGTTTTGGTTGTCTTGTCTAGGCTTGAAACTTTTATTGGGTTTGGTTTATTTTTGAATTCTGGTTATTGGGTTTTGATCTGTTTCTTTATTGACTTTTTGAGTTGGTGGTGGCAGTGACTAGGTGCTTAACAACATCAACAATGACGGTCACACCTAACATTTCAATCAATGATGGTAACCTTGTTGTACATGGCAAGACCATACTCACTGGGGTACCTGACAACATTGTCCTCACTCCTGGATCCGGTGTTGGTCTTGTTGCTGGCGCATTTATCGGGGCTTCTGCTTCCGATAGCAAAAGTCTCCATGTCTTTCCTGTTGGAGTCTTAGAGTAAGTTTCATCTGCAGGAGCGGACTTGCCCTTCTAGTATTTGAAGTTTTGTAGTGATTGTATATCGGATATTATGTTAATGTTAATCTGCAAATGAATTCATAACCCTGACGATTTTCATTATTCATTTTTCATTCAGGGGTCTGAGGTTTATGTGCTGTTTCCGTTTCAAATTATGGTGGATGACCCAGAGGATGGGAATGTGTGGGAAAGACATTCCTTTTGAGACCCAATTCATGCTTGTTGAGAGCAAGGATGGTGGTGAAGGAGTTGATCAAGATGATTCTCAGACCATCTACACTGTTTTCCTTCCTCTCCTCGAAGGCCAGTTCCGTGCTGTTCTGCAAGGCAACGAAAAGAATGAGATAGAAGTCTGCGTTGAGAGTGGTGAGTTGATCATGACAAATTGACATCGTATCAATTGGGGAAGAAATAGATAGGAGGGCTTTGAGTTCGAGAGAACCGAAACGATGTGGTTTCTTTGGTGTGTTATTTGTTTTGCAGGGGATAATGCGGTTGCAACCAACCAAGGTCTTTACCTTGTCTACATGCATGCTGGTACTAATCCCTTCGAAGTTATCAGCCAGGCTGTGAAGTGAGTCCCCATTTTAATTCGAAACCCAACTGCAATATTGTTTTGTTTTTTGGAAGTTTTTAATATGCATTTTAAATTAATATCTTGAAGAACTATTGAGCTGTGATTAATGAGTGAGCTCACATGAAAACAGGGCTGTGGAGAAACATATGCAGACTTTTCTTCATCGCGAGAAGAAAAAGGTAAAAACATCTTGTTTTAATCGGTACTCTATGATTTGTTCTTTTGATACACAATTTAAATCACAAGTATACCGAAGTTGAAAGTGTCTAAATTATATATTCTATACTTTTTGTCTTGTGTAGTTGCCCTCATTCCTTGACTGGTTTGGCTGGTGCACTTGGGATGCTTTTTACACTGATGTCACAGCTGAAGGTGTTGAGGAAGGCCTTAAAAGGTGAAGCTGAAACTATCTTGGCGATAGAATTGTTCTTTATGAATGCATAGAAACCATAACTACTAGCTGATTAAAATTAGTGGTTTGCGTGACTAACATGGTTTTCTGACTATGTTTGCAGTTTATCAGCAGGAGGGACTCCCTCACGATTTTTAATTATTGATGATGGCTGGCAACAGATTGAAACTAAAGCTAAGGAAGATACCAATGTCGTTGTACAAGAAGGAGCGCAGTATGATCTTTATCCTTTCCCCCCTGATTCAGTCACATATTAAAGCTATGATAACGAATCGTGGTCGACATATCCATCAAATAGAAATTTTGCACTTAGCATTTTGTTGATGGAACTGTTAATTTTATTTCTATTCAGATTTGCAAGAATGCTCACTGGGATAAAAGAGAATGAAAAGTTTCAGAAGAACGGTGCAAAGAATGAGGAGAGCACCGGACTGAAGCATGTGGTGGAAGATGCCAAGCAACATCATCATGTGAAGTGAGTGGCTTGACTGTGTTCCCTTTTCAACTTCATCGCTTTATGCTACTGATAGTGGTGCAATTTATTGCACGAAACTTCTCGAGTCTTATGTTTCATTATTTTGTTTTCATTTCTGGAAACACTTTAAAACTCCAAAACTCTATATTTATAACTTATTCGCTGTTTTTCGTTTTCATGCTACATATGTGGTGCATTTTGTTGGGTGGTTCATTCTCTGTAGTCTTTTATTTGGTAAAAGTATAAATTGAGTGATAGGATAACTAACAAGGAAGTAAAGGATGTAGTCAATCATAAAGTACTTATATGCAAGTTTTGTTGTGTTTTATCATCTGGCACAGGTATGTATATGTATGGCATGCTTTAGCTGGATACTGGGGTGGAGTAAAACCAGCAGCTGCTGGTATGGAGCATTATGACTCTGCCTTGGCATATCCAGTTCAGTCTCCTGGTGTAATAGGCAACCAACCCGACATTGTCATGGACAGTCTCTCTGTTCATGGCCTTGGTTTGGTGCATCCAAAGAAGGTCTTCAACTTTTACAATGAACTTCATGCTTACTTGGCTACATGCGGTGTAGATGGAGTGAAAGTTGACGTTCAGAATATTATCGAGACTCTTGGTGCTGGCCATGGTGGAAGAGTTTCTCTCACCCGTGCCTATCACCAGGCTCTTGAGGCTTCAATTGCCCGAAACTTCCCTGATAATGGTTGTATTGCTTGTATGTGCCATAACACCGATGGACTATATAGCGCCAAGCAGACTGCTGTTGTGAGAGCTTCTGATGACTTCTATCCTAGAGACCCTGCTTCCCACACCATTCACATTTCCTCCGTGGCCTACAACTCCATTTTCCTCGGAGAATTTATGCAACCCGACTGGGATATGTTCCATGTAAGTTACAAGATGGGGATGCATCCTGATAACTTTCTGATAATGGGATTTATAGTATTATATATGTATTAATACAAATAATTTGTGGCTACAGAGTTTACACCCTGCTGCAGATTATCATGCTGCAGCTCGTGCTATAGGTGGATGTCCAATTTATGTCAGGTATGTTTTCCGAGAATTTCAATTACTTTAGAGAGTATCATTGAAATATGGAAATTAACATATTTTTGATGTGGAAATGTGCCTCCTTGGTTTAGTGATAAGCCTGGCAACCATAACTTTGAGCTGCTGAAGAAGCTAGTCCTTCCCGATGGATCAGTTCTGCGAACCCAACTTCCTGGCAGGCCGACCCGTGACTGTCTCTTTGTTGATCCGGCAAGAGATGGGACTAGGTACGCTGCCTTTTCTTCCTCATGCGCTTTCCATACAAATTTTTTGGCCATTGTATGCTTACGAGCTAAAAAGCTGATGCGAGCTGTCGTATTTTGCAGTTTGCTTAAGGTATGGAATGCCAATAAATGCACTGGTGTGGTTGGTGTGTTCAACTGCCAAGGTGCTGGTTGGTGCAAGATCGAAAAGAAGACCCGTATTCATGATGCTTCTCCTGGTACCCTCTCAGTCTCTGTCCGCGCCACTGACGTCGATTGCATTGCTCAAGTTGCCGGTGCAGATTGGAATGGGGAGACGGTAGTGTATGCCCATAGATCAGGTAACTGACTAGCTGCCAGCCAAGCGATTTTTAAACATCACTACAGGGAGAAGAAATGATCTGCCACAAAAGCAACTTTACCATTTGCCACTGGATGTACTTTAGATTAAGGATCATAATTCTACATTGAGAATCTGGGTTTAATATGTTTTCCTCTTTTCATTTCAGGGGAGGTGATTCGGTTACCTAAAGGCGCTTCTTTGCCAGTGACGCTAAAAGTTCTCGAGTATGAACTCTTCCATTTCTGTCCAATCACGGTGAGTTCATTTCTCTTTTTCCTTTTTGTACGCCCATTGCTCAGATAACTTATGTCACTGTAGACTCATCAATTTTACTTCTGATCATGCAGGAAATCACTTCCAACATTTCATTTGCCCCAATAGGATTGCTCGACATGTTCAACACAGGTGGTGCGGTAGATGAAGTCACCATCCACACAGCTCCCGAAACAAAAGCAGAACCTTTTGATGGCGAGGTCTCCTCGGAGCTCACTGCTGCATTGAGTGATAATCGGTCCCCAACTACAACCATTGCAATGAAAGTCAGAGGGTGTGGACGTTTCGGTGCTTACTCTTCACAGCGTCCGCTCAAATGTGTCGTGGGTAATGCTGAGACAGAGTTCCACTACAACTCTGAGAGTGGACTAGTGACCGTGAGTCTCCCCGTGCCGGAGGAGGAGATGTATAGATGGGATGTTGAGATCCAGGTTTAAGTAGAGTTTGAAGAGAGAGAGTTCATTATTCAAGTATTATGGTAGCATACTTGCAGAAGATGGGTGAGAGAGATGTTGCACAAGGTGTTTGTCAATGTAATTATTTCCCACTTTTTAGCAATAAAAGCTTTTCTTGGCAAGTTTTGAGAGTTCCATTTTATACTTTCGGATGCTAAAAATAACCGACCAAAGTATATGACTTAATTAGCTTGAGATATAGTGTACCATGAAATGAAGTGATCTCCATCTAACAGTCAAACTAAAATGCAGCTAAATTTTTCCCTCATATTTTCAAATTCTCTTTCTCATTAAAAAAGAATTTGATTTCCGTTTTCAAAAATGCCTCTAAAACTCCAAAATATTAATAACTAGGTTGATGCCCGCGCGTTGCGCGGGTTTTGATAATAAAGTTTACAACAAATAATTTTTTTTATAATATCTTATTTAATACATGAAAAATTTAAATAGTAAAAAATTTAAATAATTCTTTCATTACATGATCATATATAGTTGTAAAGTTAAGATCACACGTAGAATATGATTCATGCACATCACCACCAAGCAAATAAAGAAAAATAATATCATTCATATATGCTCTCTAACTATAAATTAACAATATACGTGCTTTTTTTTGTCTTGCAATAAAAACACATCAATTCAGCATAAATAATAAAAAATTAACTATAAGTAATTTTATATTTTGTGAATTTTAAATATATTTTGTCATTTAAAAAGATGAAAAATGCATACCTTTTTTTTAGTATCCAAGTGCATAAGATAAGAAGTTATGTATATGAAATCAGGTTGATGTTTCTCATTTATATATAGAAAAACTGTCTTTTCATATTCATAACTTACAAATATTAATAATAAAAAAGACTTTTAAGATTTCATAATGAATAACTTTAAAAACTTACAATTAATTAAATTTATAACTAATTAAAATAATAATCAATTTCATAGTTTGTAATATTAATGATGTATAAAAAAAACTCTTAATTTTTTTTATATCACAATGAATTTAAACCTTCATTTTCTAAATTTAAAATTATCTTTTTAATAAAATTTCTTTCTTTAAATTTTAATTTCATAATTTTAATTTTTTTAAAATACTATGGATTTAAACCTTCATTTTTTAAATTTAAAATTACATTTTTAATCAAATTTCTTTTTAAAATATATTTTATGTCATAATTTAAAAAAAAATTAATTAAACAAAACTCTTCAAATTTTATAACTTATATTAAACTCTTCAAATTTTATTGTGTGTTTAAAAAATAATTAATTAAATTATATAAATAAGAATTAAAATAAATTTAAATATAGTTGTACTTGTACACGTGGATGAAATATAAGAAGCCACTTGGCGAAATTGTGTGAGAGCTCTTTTGGAGTTCAAGATTATAATATATATAGATATAGATATAGATATAGATAGATAGATATAGATATAAAATAGATATAGATTTCTAGCTCCAATATTGTTGATCATATAATTATGAGAAAAGTTTAACTTAAGAATTTAAGTAAAGGCTTGTAAACTGACTGCATTTTGAAAAGAACATAGAAAATAATGTGCCAATGACCCCAAACATAACGAACATTAGCATGGGTACATATAGAATGGTGAAAATGAAATGTCTAAATACATACTCTAAACCCATGATATATTAGCATTAAAACCTGGTTATGTGAAATTTTGATTTATACATCAACAGGCTAAGCATGTACAAAGCTTTTGTTATTCAATTGGCCTAATCACTCAAAAACCCCTCACCTTTAAACTTTTTTTCAATTCCACCCCGACGTTGAAAATTTGTCAATTTTATCCACTTTTGAATTTTCCGTTTTCAATTGTACCCCAATATTTTATTTTTTGTGAATTTTTTTACTTAAATGATGAAATCATTCAATTAATTAAGTCTAAACATGAAATTAAATTTTTTTTTATTCAAAAAAGTACAAATAAGTTCTTTATTTTTAAAAACTAACTAAAAACCATAATCAAATTAACACTAATTTAAATTCTTAATTAATTTAACTAAATTTAAATAAATTTTAAAAATATACAATTAATATATGCGAGACATGGAGAATGTTTTAAACAAATTTTCAAACGCAAAAGACGTTAATTTAATTTTTCAGGGTACAATTGAAACACAAAAATGCAAAATAGGGTAAAATTGACAAATTTTCAACGTCGGGGTATGATTGAAAAGGGGCTAAAAGGTCGGGGTTTTTTAAGACATTAGGCCTATTCAATTATGGGATTAGTCTTCCTTTTCCTTAGTGGCTCTGCAGAAATTTGCATAACTTGTATTTTCCAACTTTCTGGTATTATAAACTTTTCATATACGATATCGAATGAAAATAAATCCTTTATAGATGTCGATCATAGATCAGAACATAAAATATATGTAACTCCACAAATCAAGGTAGCCTACGTTGGATTTTTTCCCAAATAATTGCCCCTTAAAAACATAATTTTCGGATAGTGCCTGACCCCCCAATCCGCAATTATGAATTGCGGATTGACCCATTGCGGATTCAAGTAATCACCCGATTAACTATTAATCAGGTGATTACGCACCAATCCAAACCACTAAACCGCTTGGATTGGTGCATCCAATCATCGAGGAGACAATTTTTGTCTCCCTAATGATTGGATAATTAATTGAGGGTTAATGATTGGGCAATTGTTCCCCAATCATTAACCAGAATTCTTTAAATAAAAAAACATATTTTAATATTTTTAATATATATTGAATAATTTAAATTTTATAAAAATATAAAAAATGAAATAGCTATATTTTAATATTTTAAATAAACATTAAAAAAAAAATTTCATCAGAAATTGTTTACATGACTAGGATGTATAAAATAAAACAATACTAATCACGAAATCGTGCCGGTTTCCGAATCCGGGTTCTCATGTCATAATCCTGCTGAGTCTGTCGGTGTCGCAAGGTATCAGTCACATACAATAAATAATTATAGCATTTCAAATGTATAGCATTTTTAACGACATTTTACTTACAATAAATAATTATAATAATTATGAATTTATAATATTTCTCTAAATTGGACTAATCCCTAACATGCCATTAAAATACAACTAATTTTTATAATTATACAAAATTCTTTAAATTATAACATTATTCTAGATTATAATAAATTTTTACATATTTAATATTTCGACAATAAAATACAAAGAATCCTAATAAATTATTATAATACTTGTGAATTTATAATATTTTTCTAAATTAGACTAATCCCTAACATTTTATTAAAATGCAACTTTTTTTATAATTATACTAAAATCTTTAAATTATAACATTATTCTAAATTATAATAAATTTTTACATATTTAACATTTCGACAATAAAATACTAGAAATCCTAATATTTTTATATATTTGATTAATCCCTATAATTTTACAACTAAACTAAAATTTTTAAATTATGAGATTTTTTTAGTTTACACTAATTTTTAACATTTAACTAATAAATAATATCGATACAAAACTAAAAATTAATAAAATATACACTAACCTCTTGTAGTCCTCAGAAAAATAATGCAGAAAACAATACATTGTCCAGTTGCAAAATTGCAACACCTTTCTCCGATATTCCAAAATTACAAAACCGCAAATTTAAACCGAGAAAATTTTGGATATAATTTTTTTTAATAAAAAAAGTATAAAAAGAACGGGGAGAGAATAAGAGGAGAGTAGAGAGAATATGAGGCGAGGGCTGTGTTTTTTGCCATTTGGATGTGCTGGTTGCACACCCAGTTTATAGAATTATGTCCGCAATTCATAATTGCGAACACACTCAGTGGTCATTGATTCCCACATGGGAATCAGTTGACCACTAACTCTGTCAGTGGTTGTTGATTCCCATGTGGGAATCATTTAATCACCTGATTATGCATTAATCAGGTGATTAAATGAATCCGTAATTATGAATTGCAGATTCATGGTAAATCCGCAATTCATAATTACAGATCAAGGGGGGAGGAACTATCCGGAAAATATATTTTTAAAGGGCAATTATTTAGAAAAAAACCCGCCTACGTTTCAATCGAAGCAACCCATCTGAATGGACTGATTTATAAGCATGTACTATTATCTTTTGAAAGATTCAATTATTTAATTTTCAAACAATGAGGGATTTTGGAAAACTTCCTTGATTTTTTTACCTTTTGCCTATAAAATTATATATTAACTTTTTAGTATACTAATGATTATATCTTTAAATTTAAATTTACATTTCTATAGTTGAATGATCTTTTATGAAAAAATTATAATACATTGAACATAATACCTATTTTTAATTATCATTGAACTCAAGTCGGGATTCAATTTGAACTTAAAAGTTCAAGCTCGAACTTTACCTAATTCGGACTCGGTTCAAATTTTTTACATTTCATCTAATATTACATTTAACCAATTTTATTAAAAAAAATATAATAATTTAGTCATAAATGGCCCACTCTAAAATTTATATCTAGATCCACCTTATTTATAAGTATAAAAATTATACTTTCACAATTTATTTACATTATATTAATGAATCTGTTTAAAAGTGCATATATTATCAATAAGTCTTATCAATTATGCAAATAAGACTAAAATTGATATTTTATATATTTTGTTTTTCTTTTTTCGAGGAAGAAAAATTCTTTATATAAATCAACATTTTAAAATTAGAAAAAGGATCACTTAAAAGCTACAAAATTGTTAAATATAAACATAGACAATGAAAACAACTACTAATGAACCAGATAAGTAAAATTTGCTCTCCCTTCTCTCTAAACAAAGTTCATCTTCTTCATCTTGTTCTTGGTGAGGGTGGGAGAAGATGATTTTTCCGGTCACCGGAAAATCATCTTCTCTCCGCCCATAGTTTTATTTAGTATAGATCTACTCTTTGTTGATTGAATAAGACTTTTTTTAAGATGTTTTTTATGGTTTGAAATTTTATCTTATGAAATAAATTGTTATGGTTTGTTTTCTTACCTCTTTGATCCGATGTTGTAGATCGTTCAAGACTATTTAGTGTTTGTTCGAACTTTAAATCCAAGTTCTTGTAAATCTAAACATTGGGGAGGTTTTTAAATCTATCTCTTTAGAATATTCTTGAAGATGAATCAAAAATGCTAAGCTTCGTCGGATAGAGCGGATTTCTTGTCAAATCGGAAAAAGGATGATCTAAGTACCCCGTCCAACGGGAACATAGTTCTTTGTTGTGTTAAATTTATCGGGATTCATGTCATAGATTTATCTTTATTTTCGATTATTTTTTGCTTATCTTGGATTGTTGTTTAGTAGTTGGTTGTTCAAATTTGAAAGATCATATTGAGATCCTTGTGATATGACTTTCATTGTTTGTATTTACATCTTCATTAATATATTCTAACTTTGGAAAAAAAAAAAAAAAAACCAGATAAGTGGAACCTGAAAGAATGACCTGCAATGGCTCGTGTAACAAACATCTTCAAAACCACATATATAATGACGTAATTTCGTGATTTACGTTGAATCTAATTGCAGCAGTAGAACTTGCTTCTACAGCTTTCTAAAGTAGATATTTAGCAATACATTAATTATATATTTCTTAATTAAATATATGTAAAAACAATTGACATTTGATATATGTCCAGTCACATATGCTCCGTTATTTATATTGCAGAAATGACTTTATTTTGACTACAAATAATACTATTTACGAAATAATTAAGAAAACAGGTCAAGAAAAAATCCGATAAAAAGCGATGTACAAACAAAAAGAAAAATTATACAAGCTCCTGGAATCCAAAAGAAAAAAGAGTACAAAATAGCAATTTAAACTCCAGCATAAGATCAAATCATCGCATAATAGTTTCAGATCAAGTCAAAAAACAGTAAGAACAGATAGTTAAAACATCCATTTCTTGACCTAACCTTAAAACCATTATTCACCACATAATAATTTAAAACTTTTCCCACTAATCTAAGCAAGGGATTAGCTGTGCAATCGACTCAGACATGCAGAGTTGCATGCCCAGATAGTAAATAGATACTTCTGGAAGAAAAAGTGGTAGAATTACAATAAGATCGTTGAAACTTAGAAAAAGGCGACATAAGCAGCCAGATAATATCTTCAAACTTGAAGCACTTGACTACTGAAATATTAACCATACATGAAGAAATTCTACTTGCATAATAGCTACAAAACCAGTAGCCATAAACATAAACGCACACAAATAAGAGAATAATGAGATTGGCCAGATTCACCTTAAACAAATAGGTTTTGAAGAATCATGCAGCATATCATCAAAATACACAACCAAGAAAAAAATCGAATCACAAGCAACCAATTACATATGCTCAATTCCAAAGACATACAATCCCCTTAATTATATTCTTTCATATGCTCAAACATAATAAATGGAATACTACAAGCAACCAAGTACATTTTTCTTATAATTACAATTTCAGGATTAGCTTTTTCTAAAAAATATAAACATCGACACAGAGTGTACAAAACCACTAATTGTTGGGGAAAAACACAGAATATCATGAAATGATAACAGCGAACAAGGAAACAAATAAAGAAACCAAATAAGACTTGGCAACTAATTAATGAGGCTAACTATAACTAAGCTCAAGAATTTTAGAACATCAAAGAAATACACAACTAAGAAGAGCATAGAATCACAAAATATGTAAAGGAGGAAGTGAAATCCTTCACAAAATTCTTTAACATCTTCAACACTAAAAAGGATACTTAGAGCAAGCAACCAATATGTATTTCTCTCAATAGAAATATAATAAATAGCTATAATTGTGAAAAAGCCTACAAAGTACATAGAGTCATCACCAAATTTATTGCGATGGTAGAGTGTTAATAATGGCTGATCATGATAGCATAATAAGGTTAACATGATTCACAAGCCGGTGAAATCCTTGAAAGTATTAAATCAAAACATATCCATAAGAAGAGAAGAGTGAATAAACATATATTTTTCAATCTTCGCGCACATTGCCACCTGGTGAAATCCTAGAAAAGTCGAGTACTACCATCAAAATAAAAAGAGCCCATTCTAAAAATCTACAAACACCAAATATGGCCCATTTTTGCTGCATTAGCAGCCATAACTTCACAAATTCTGAAACATCCGAAGCATGAAGCACAACATGTATACCAAACCACCGAACAATACTATGCTAGAGTGTTAGATGTAGCTGAGCATGATGCCAAAACAAAGCTAACATGTCATAGACTCATAGGGATCAACAAGCCGATCAAATCCTTAAAAGTAACAACATGACTAAAACACCATAAATGTGGACTCAGCTAAACCAAAACATAAAATCACTAAAAATAAAAGAGTGAAATAACATTTATTTTCCAAACTTAGCACACATCTCCACCAGCTGGTGGAATCCTAAAAAACATCAACACTTGAAATCATCAAAACCAAAAGCACGCATTATAAACTAAAAATCTAGACAAAAATCAAAGATAACCCTGCATTAGTAAACAGAAGCAGCAAGCACCCAATATTTTTATAGATCCAACACTACCAAAAATCAATTCAATTAAATCGCAAAAGAATAGAAGCTTAAGAGACTCTAACTTTTTATCAGTATTTAACCAATAAAGTATGGCTATAGAACTTGATTTTCCATTAGTTATAGCTTTTAATGTCCAGCCAATTTGACAAACATCTCAAAATCAACACTCAGTATCCAAATCAACTATAATTATTTCAAGGAGGCAGGACCATGGAAACATAAATTGAGCAGCAAGAAAAGCCACTTGGCGCTTCTTAAGCAAATGATAAGAAAAATAATTTAGAGCAGAATTCTTGTTAGTGTCGACTAGGAAATATAGTTCAATTGGCATTAACAAAAGTAAAGCATGTCACATATCGTATATTAGATGTGAATTTATCAGCTATAAATGGCCCTTTCATAGAGCAAATAATAAGATCAATTTACAGAAAATAGGTACTCATACAACTACAAAGAGATACATTTATGGCAGTTCATGAAATTAAACGGGAAAAAAAAATCATAAGCAGTAACAGCTAAATACATAATGATTACCATACAACCGTAATAGCAGCAGCAACCAAAGTTTGTCTAGCTCAAAACAAAAATGTTCATGTAATAGCAGCAACCAAAGTTTGTCTGCCTCAAAACAAAAATGTTCATGTAATAGCTAGAAAACAGTACAAAATAAAAATATAGAAACCAAATTAAATCAAAAAAACTAATAGAAAAAAGCTAAACATAATAAACAATATTGAATACCAACTTTTGCTATAAAGCATATTATGAAAAAAAATAGACTTTAAATCAAACACATACAACTTGAAAATATAAATACCATTATAGAACCCATATAAAGCAGAGGGCAGGATAGAATATCAAAAGAATCAAAACACATACTACAACTTGAAAATAAAAATACCATTAAGGAAACCTTATAACTCGTATTTTCCATCCAATTCCAACACTCAACAACGATACAAAACCGGGACAAAGACATAAATTCAGAATTAGCTGCATAAACTTCTTCGGAACAGTGACAAATTGGGACAGGGACAGAGACTGACCGGGACAATAAAAGAGTCTCACCGGGACACAAAAGATATTGAGACATATATAATTTTTATATCAGCATAAGCTCATTGAGATTTTTGAAAAAGCAATCAACATGATTTTCCATAATTAGACCGTAACTCCCATTTTCCAACCAATTTCAATACTCAACTTTCAAAGGGTCGGGACAGGGCCAACAACAGCAATGGGATAGAGATCGGGAAAAGGACAGGGACTCGTCGAGACAGACAAGGGCAGATTCGTCGGGACAGGGACAGGAGCAGATTCGTCGGGACAGGGACACGGGCAGATTCGTCGGGACAGGGACACGGGCAGATTCGTCGGGACAGGGACACGGGCAGATTCGTCGGGACAGGGACCGGGCAGATTCGTCGGGACAGGGACACGGGCAGATTCGTCGGGACAGGGGCAGATTCGTCGGGATTCGTCGGGACAGGGACAGGGGCAGATTCGTCGGGACAGGGACACGGGCAGATTCGTCGGGACAGGGACAGGGGCAGATACTCGTCGGGACATGGGCATATACTCGTCGGGACAGGGACAGGGGCAGATTCGTCGGGACAGGGGCAGATTCGTCGGGACAGGGGCAGATTCGTCGGGACAGGGGCAGACTCGTCGGGACAGGGACAGGGGCAGACTCGTCGGGACAGGGACAGGGGCAGAGACTCGTCGGGACAGGGACATATACTCGTCGGGACAGGGACAGGGACATATACTCGTCGGGACAGGGACATATACTCGTCGGGACAGGGACATATTCGTCGGGACAGGGACAGAGATTTTATATCAGCATAAGTTTATTGAGATTTAAAAAAATTAAACCATACAATAATTGTGGACATAAAACCTTATCTACCATGATTAAACCATAATTTTTAATTTCCAGCAAATAGCAACCACATCTCATAATCAACGCTTAGCTTTCAAGGAACATAAATTTGTTGGCAACATAAGCGACTTCGGACAGCATACAACATGATAACCAGTGTCGATTGTGAGATGTAATTTAGTCAAAAAAATTCATATTTTAAAACGACCATGACTCTGATTTTACAGCCAATTTCATCACATCAAATAATTAACACTCGGCTTTCAAAGGGACCATGGGAGCATAAATTCGATAGCAACACAAGCCACATAGGCGTTTCGAGAAAATTATCAACCAACAAACGATACAATTATCAGTGCTAATTATAAGATGTAATCAAATTGATAGTAAAATAAAAGGCAGAACATACCTGAAAAAGCCCAAATTTACGAAACGCCAAATTTGAAGTATCAGAAACGTAACCACAATAAATATATTTAAAAAGGTAAATTTGGCCATACAACGTAAAACCTTATATATTTTCCGGCCAATTCCAACCACATCTCACAATCAACGCTAAAACTTTCCAGGGACCGGGACAGGGACACGGGAGCATAAATTTCGTAGCAACATAAGCCACTTTGGGACACCATTCATCATGTTTACCGTGTTGATTGTGAGATGTAATCAAAATTGCAATTAAAATGACCAAAGCAGCCATTTAATCTGATTTTTCTTAATTTTCCGGCAAATTTCAACCATATCTCATAATCAACACTCTAATTTCAAGGGACAGGGACAACGAGAGCATGAATTCGATAGCAGCATAAGAGAGTTGATTAAGAGATGTAATCAAAATTCGCATTAAAATCAATAAAACATAAACCCTAAATTTTGAAATTGGCTTTGAAATATATTTGAGGCGCTAAAATCAGCATTTAGGTTATTCCTTACTTATAGTAACTATTTTTGATGGCGGTGGAGGGTTAATTGTCATTCTAATCCTTCTCAAACATTCAAAAGGAATAACATTTAAGGGTATTTAAGTCTTTTGAGTTTTAAGGAACGTTCTAATTCGGATTTTGCATTGCGTTGTTATAACGCACTTTTTTCCACGTGGCTTATTAACATTAAGTAACAACGATTTAGGAAATTCTACGCATTAGGAAATTAGCAATGAAGTAATTATTTTTAATATCTCCTTTATGTACTCTCGTCAAAAATAAAATGTCTTATGCACTTTTTAGTTAATAGATTTTTTTTTCTCGATTTATCTCAATTGTTATACACTTTTACAAAATAATTAATAAAAGTTATAATTTTAAATTACAATTAAATATGTAACATAAAAAACATTATATCTTTTTAATATGTGTACAAAATAATAAAGAGACTTTTAAATCAGATGATAGCGATACGAAGATGGAGATGGATACTAATCTCTTTTTAATCCATAAAATACTTATTAAAATAAAAATTAGTATTACAAAGAGCAATTTGAAACTAAGTAGCACAGAAATTTTGTAAAAGTTGCGTATCCTGTTTCGAAAACGTTTCAGAAATCGAAACTCTCAGAAATTCTCGGAAACTCATAAGTAAACCGAAACTCTCAAAAAATCTTAGAAACTCATAAGTAAACGTTTTGGAAACCGATACTCTAAGAAAATCTCGGAAACTCGTAAGTAAACGTTTTCGAAACCAAAACTCTCAGAAAATCTCGGAAACTCATAAGTAAACGTTCTGGAAACCGAAACTCTTCGAAATTCTCAGAAACTTATAAGGAAACATTTCGGGCCATTTTCGCAAATAAAAAAAATAAATAGTTGCAAAAAACCTTATTGTTCACGTTATCTAAAATAAAACTTATCTTCTTTTTTTATAAGTTCAGATTTCTTAATCATAATACTTTTAAAGTTCAAAAAAATTAATTAAATTTAAAATTACTTTTTAAAAATATTTATCATGTCATAAATTATAAAAATAAATAATTTAAGAATTTTTTTAAAATTTTAGGCCTAATCACTCAAAAAAAAAACCCACCTTTAGCCCCTTTTTCAATTATACCCTGACGTAGGAAGTTTTTCAATTTTACCCTAATTTATCTTTTTGTGTTTCAATTGTACCTAAAAGCATTAAATTGAACTCTTTTCACTTAATTTTTTTTTAAAATAATCCTTCATTTTTAGCCTATATTTCAGTTAGACCCTAAATACTATTAATAATATAAAATGAAAGGTTATTTTAAATTTTTTCTAAGTATAAAGAGATCAATTTAATATTTTAGGGTACAATTAAAACATAAAAACCTAAATTAGTGTAATACCCCAAAATATTTTAAGGTAATTAAGTCGTGCCACATGTCGTGATTTCCGATAAATTAAATTAAGGAGAATTTAATTTAATTATATCGGAAATTCAGGATAAAATTTGATGAGTCAATTAGCGGGATTTAAGGAGTTAATTTTGAAAATTTGGATGTGGAGGTATTTTGGGGCTAAATCGTAAATTTTGAAAAGTTTAGGGGCTAAAGTGCAAATTAGCCAATTAAACCCCGAAAATAGAAATTTGAGGATTTTCGATGGAAATATATATATTTTGAGTTAGTATTATTTATTCGGATATAAATAATACGTATATGAATTAATAGAAAGATTAATTGAATAGGTTTTGGATTAAATTGAAACATTTGAAAAGTTTCAAGGACCAAATGGCAAGTTAGCCATTACATATATATAATCCAAACCTTCAGAATGAAGGTTACAGAACCTTCATCATCTTCATCTCTTTTCTTTAACAAACGGCAATACCGTATCGTTCCGTCGCTCGATCTCGTTTCTCGCCCGTTTCCGACGTTCTATAAGTCCAAACGATCGTATTTCGACGGGTAATCACGGTAAGCTTGACGTTTTATCGTTTAAACGGATATATTTTGAGTTATATCGATTCAAAGTTTTAGGCCACGAAACGATTTTATTGTTTTATCGAGTATAGGATTGATATATAGCGTTTTGAGCTTAGAATACGCGTTTTGGTTGAGTTTGGAGCGTTTTTACGTATATAGCAGGTCGGAAACCCCGAATATCGATTCCGGGGGATCGTGCACGATCGTGTACTTGTGGTACACGAACGTGTACCAATATATGGTACACGACCGTGTACCAAAGTACACGAACGTGTACCATCAAGGTACACGATCGTGTACCCCCATACACGAACGTGCACCCTCCGATTCTCGCACCCCGATTCTTCGTACCTCGATTGAATTAATTGAATTCGCGTATTGAATCAGAAATCGAATAGTAGTTAATCGATTATGTGAATAATTAACCTAATGAGGTTAAACGGGAATTGAATTAGAAGTAATTTACGATCCGTAAACGAGTTTGATATCGTTTATCGAAATATACGTGAAAAGCACGACGATTAATGAGAGTTCAATGTGTCGAGTCTCGAGTCTAAAGTCAATCTTAGAATAGGATTCTGATATCAGTCAAATGTTTTAAAAATTTGTTTTAGATCCGGCGAGGCAAGAAGCAGCTGGACCAGTAGTTCGGGAAGCTTGACGTTCTAAAGCCCCGACGTATTTTTGGATAAGCGTTTTCTGTGAGTTTATACGATTTGCTTTTAAAGTATTTATTTAAGCAATTATTTTATATTGCTTTATATTTGAACTGCATGTTTTATATGCGAATTCTTTTTATGAATTGCATATGTTTGATTTGAAACCAGTATTGATCCGATGGAACGTGCTACCTATTGGGCGACAATAGGACTGTGTGATCACCAGTTTTGATATAACTCAGCTGGGAGCTGATGATGAATATGAAATTTACGATTGGGTTCATGATTTTGATACGAGAGAGCACTCGGCTACGGTGTAGTCTGGAGTCCCCGTATCTAGTGGCTGGGCCACCAGCGAGTTGGACTCGCAATTGATATTTATGATTGGGTTGCTCGATTGATTATTAGTATGTTTGAGGATTAAGGTTTCATTCGGATCCTGTACTTGGCTGCATACGATTAAGTATCGATTATGATTTTATTTGAATACTTATTAGTAAATGTATGAACTCACTCAGTATATCCCAATATACTGACCCCTCACAGATTTCCTTTCAGGATAAAGACGCTTTGAAGCAACGGACTTCTATCCTACTTCCAGAAGTCTGTATTTTTGAGTATGTAATGAAACAGTACTTTACTCTTAGAGCTGCGGTAGATAAGTGTTTTGCAAGTCAGCCTGTAATATATAGTTTTCTGTAAATATAAGTTTAACGTTTTGAAGTTTTAAACGCTTTACGCTTGCTGCGTTATTTACATTGTGGCTGCCAGAGGATATGTGTGCCTGGCATGTGTGCTTCGGCATGACGTTTATATTCGCGAAAAATTTATTTTACGTTTTTAGGCTTGCTGCGGGTTTCGGAGCAACCACTCCCATTCCCTAGCGCCGGTCTCGGCCCTGAGTTTGGGTCGTGACAATGTTGGTATCAGAGCATGGTCCAGTTACCATTGCTTATGTCAGAAGAGTGATTTATTTTCCTAGGAATCTACTGCAGCACATAGGATTCGAATTTGTTACGTATTCATTTGATTTTCAAACCTTCAGCTTTCCTTCTAGGATGTGAGTCTGTCTTACGTGTGTGTTCGCATGTGATGAGATGCGGGTTTAATACGATATGCGGTTGCGATAATATGCGATTATATGGCTAAGTAACGATGTTTGTCTTGGTCAGGATGTCTGACCAACGACAAGAAGTAGAGCGAGCTGCCGCTGCAGCACGTAATGTTATAGAAGGGGCGCATGACGTCCATCCAGAAGTTCAAGATGAGTCTTCTGTTCATGGAGGAGGTGGTGGCCAAGAGGCCCAGGCGCAGGCACCTGGAGTGCAAGCGCAAGCCCAGCAACCTAATGTTGTGGGTTTTGATCTGAATCAGTTTCTTACGGGAATTGCGGCTATGCAAGCTAATCAGGGTGAGGTGCAGAATATGCATCGTGAACAGCTACAGCAGCAACAGTTGCGTAACGTTGCTTTCACTGATCGAGATATCGTTTTGGCTTATATGCGCCTTAAGCCAACTAAGTTTGACGGCTCAGGCGATGCTCTCGATTTCCTCAAAGAAGTAGAACGTAACGCTCGACGTTTGCAAGATAATGAGAGACAGACCATCATTATGGTGGAAATGTCAATGAAAGGACCCGCGAAAGATTGGTTTCTGCAGCACATTCAGCCAACCATGGATACTATGACCTGGGCTGAATTCGCGAACCACTTTAGGGAGTACTTTTTACCATATGCGGTGACGGAGAGTTATCGTAGTCAGTGGTTGACCCTGAGTAGAGGCAATCGGTCTGTGCAAGAGTATGTGACAGAGTTTACCAGAGTGAGTAGGTTTGCACCAGACCTGACTACAGACCCAGTTAGAGTGAACTCGAGGTTTGTAGAGGGTCTAGGAGCTGAATTTGTGAATCTGACGTCTGATATCGGAAGAACCCTAGTGCAACTAATTGACAGTGCTAGGCAAATGGAAGTTTCTCTGATCCGTTTTGGAAAGATTCCCGATCCTTCCAATGTTGCGCCTGTGAGGAGTGATGTGTTTCGCAGCGTACAGAGCGCACCTACCCAATCATACGTTAGGAGTTATTCTCGACCCCCATCACGTCAGCAGAGAAATAAGAAAGCTCGGTATGGAACTAGAGTTAGTACTTCAGGCACCGGATTTAGTGCCAGATCAATGAGTGATATAGGAGGCGGAGTTCCTTTATGTCTGAACTGTAATAGGAGACATTATGGCGCGTGCTACATTACTACTGGAGCATGTTTTAACTGTGGTCAACGGGGCCATTTTGCTAAAGATTGTCTGAGGCAGATGCCCCAGGGTTCGATGACTACTGTAGTACAGCCTTCTTATCAGCAGCAGAGAACAGCGCAGCAGATAGCGTCAGGATATGATCAGACAGGAAGTACCTTCAGTCAGAGAGGCCGTGGTTATGCAAATCGAGGAGGTAGAAATGGCGGAGGACGCGGTACTGGTTAGACTTCGCAGGCTGGCGGGAGTCAGGCCAGGGTCTTTGCACTGAATCTTCAGGAGGCTCAGGCTTCCAATGCTGTGGTGCAAGGTACCTTTCCTATCGCTTCTCAAGACGCGTTAATTTTATTTGATCCAGGCGCTACGCATTCGTTTGTTTCGCCTAGCTTCGCTAGTAAGTTAGGAATGCAACCAGCGTATCTTAGGAACCCTTTATCCGTAGCTACTCCAGTCAGTGAGAGTGTGGAAGTTGGTATCGTTTGCCCGTCTTGTCCTGTGAAAGTTCAAGGACGAGATTTGTTAGTTGACTTGATTTTACTCGAAGTATTAGCTTTTGACGTCATTCTAGGAATGGATTGGCTAGCTCAGCACTACGCCAATGTGGATTGTCGAAAGAAGACGGTGACGTTTAACACGCCTGGAATTGAAGCGGTTTCAATTCAGGGTGATAAGATGGAATCTTCTACGAGTATTATCTCAGCTGTTAAAGCTTGTCGCATGTTAAAGAAGCGATGTCAAGGATTCTTAGCGATAGTACGAGACATGGAGAAGAAAAGTGTAAATTTAAGTGACGTGCCAGTTGTATCGAATTATCCAGACGTTTTTCCAGAGGAATTACCTGGATTACCCCCAGATCGCGAGATTGAATTTTGTATCGAATTGGCTCCCGGCACGAAGCCGATATCGATACAACCTTATCGTATGGCACCTGCAGAGCTCAAAGAGCTAAAAGATCAGCTAGAAGAGTTGTTTGATCGTGGTTTCATCAGACCAAGTGTATCCCCGTGGGGTGCACCAGTGTTGTTCGTGAAAAAGAAGGATGGATCGCTTCGACTATGTATCGATTATCGACAGCTGAACAAGGTGACAATTAAGAATAAGTATCCGTTACCTAGAATCGATGATTTGTTCGACCAATTACAAGGAGCGAAGTATTTCTCCAAGATCGACTTGAGATCAGGCTATCATCAGCTGAAGATTCGCGATGATGATGTTCACAAGACTGCTTTTCGAACTCGATACGATCATTACGAATTTCTCGTTATGTCGTTTGGATTGACGAACGCCCCAGCAGCCTTCATGGACTTGATGAATAGGATATTCAAACCGTACTTGGATCAGTTCGTGATCGTGTTCATTGACGATATTCTGATCTATTCACGTACAGAAGAAGAGCACGCTCAGCATTTGCGGATAGTACTACAGACGCTAAGAGAGCATCAGCTTTACGCTAAATTCTCTAAATGTGAATTTTGGCTAACGGAAGTGGCTTTCTTAGGTCACGTGGTTTCACAAAGTGGCATTAAGGTTGACCCAAAGAAGATTGAAGCGGTAATAGAATGGAAGCGGCCTGAATCAGTTACGGAAGTTAGAAGTTTCCTTGGTTTAGCGGGATACTACAGACGATTTGTACAGGACTTTTCGAAGATCGTTGTACCTTTGACGAAGCTAACTCAGAAGAATGCAAAATTCAACTGGACGGATCAGTGTGAGCTCAGTTTTCTGAAACTGAAAGAGTGTCTGACGACGACACCAGTCTTAGCGCTACCAGAAGGAACTGAAGGATTCACAGTATACTGTGATGCATCAAGAGTTGGACTAGGATGCGTCCTTATGCAACATGGTCGAGTGATTGCATACGCTTCGCGACAGCTTAAGAAGCACGAGACGAATTACCCGACGCATGATCTAGAATTAGCAGCAGTAATTTTTGCGCTGAAGATTTGGAGACATTATTTATACGGTGCCACGTGCGAGATATTTACAGATCATAAAAGTTTGAAGTACATTTTCGACCAACAAGAGTTAAACCTCAAACAGCGGAGATGGATGGAGTTATTAAAAGATTACGACTGCACGATACAATACCATCCAGGCAAGGCCAACGTAGTGGCAGATGCCTTAAGCAGGAAGTCGGCAGAAAGTCTCGCGCACGTTACAACAACATGGCGGAGACCATTAATCAACGAGATTCATACGATGTTTAGCCAAGGAGTGGAGTTCGAGATTTCATCTCTCGGAAACCTAATGACTCAGCTAACAATACGATCGACGTTGATAGATCAGATCAAAGAATTGCAAGCGGATGACCCTCAATTGAAGCATCTAATCGAGGAAGTACAACAAGAAAAGAGTCAAGATTTCAGTATCGTCAACGGAATACTGAAATATGGTAATCGAATGTGCGTTCCAGACGTAGAAGACTTGAGACAGAAGATCATGGAAGAGACGCATGGAACGATGTATAGCGTTCATCTTGGTTCCACGAAGATGTATCACGACATCAAATCAATATATTGGTGGAGCGGAATGAAAAAGGACATCGCAGGGTTTGTGGCTAAATGCCCGATTTGTCAATAAGTCAAGTTGGAGCATAAGCGACCTTACAGATTTCTTCAACCGTTACCCATTCCGGAGTGGAAATGGGAGCAGATCACGATGGATTTCGTAATCGGACTACCCAAGACGCAGAAAGGTTTTGATTCCATTTGGGTAATCGTGGATCGTTTAACGAAGTCAGCACACTTCCTTCCGATCAAGACGACGTATTCTGCAGCAAAATTGGCAGAGATTTACATCGATAAGATCGTGAGCCTACACGGAATTCCCGTGTCAATCGTTTCAGATAGAGGTTCCGTATTTACCTCTCATTTCTGGAAGAGCTTACAAGACGCGTTAGGAACACGATTGAATTTCAGCACTGCATTTCATCCTCAGACAGACGGCCAGTCTGAGCGAACAATTCAAACGTTGGAAGATATGCTTCGACTATGCATATTAGACTTCGGAGGTAGTTGGGATACGTACCTACCTCTAGTCGAATTCGCCTACAACAACAGCTATCATTCGAGCATCGAGATGACACCATACGAAGCGTTATACGGTCGCAAATGTCGTTCTCCTATCTGTTGGGACGAAGTCGGTGAACGAAAGCTTACTAGAGCAGAGATTATCCAGATTACGTCAGAAAAAGTTCCGTTGATAAAGCAGTGTTTGAATACTGCTTCCAGTCGACAGAAGAGTTACGCGGACCCCAAGAGAAAGGATATCGAATTTCAGATCGGAGATTACGTGTTTCTCAAAGTATCACCGATGAAGGGAGTAATTCGTTTCGGAAAGAAGGGTAAGTTGGCTCCGAGATATGTCGGACCATATCAGATTATAGAACATATAGGCTCAGTTGCCTATAAGCTAGACTTGCCACAGGAGATGTCGCAAGTTCATCCTGTCTTTCATATTTCCATGCTTCGGAAATTTGTACCAGACCCTTCTCGAATAATTCAACCGCAAGTGGTGGACGTGAGCGAAGAACTGACTTACGAAGAACGGCCAGTGCAGATTGTCGACACGCAGATACGACAATTACGAACAAAAAGAATTCCAATGGTGAAAGTCCTTTGGAGAAGTCAATCCGTAGAAGAGTGCACGTGGGAGACAAAAGAGGATATGAGGCAGAAATATCCTTACCTTTTTACTCAAGGTATGTGGCTAATTTTAAATTCGAGGACGAATTTATTTTAAGGGGGGGTGAATGTAATACCCCAAAATATTTTAAGGTAATTAAGTCGTGCCACGTGTCGTGATTTCCGATAAATTAAATTAAGGAGAATTTAATTTAATTATATCGGAAATTCAGGATAAAATTTGATGAGTCAATTAGCGGGATTTAAGGAGTTAATTTTGAAAATTTGGATGTGGAGGTATTTTGGGGCTAAATCGTAAATTTTGAAAAGTTTAGGGGCTAAAGTGCAAATTAGCCAATTAAACCCCAAAAATAGAAATTTGAGGATTTTCGATGGAAATATATATATTTTGAGTTAGTATTATTTATTCGGATATAAATAATACGTATATGAATTAATAGAAAGATTAATTGAATAGGTTTTGGATTAAATTGAAACATTTGAAAAGTTTCAAGGACCAAATGGCAAGTTAGCCATTACATATATATAATCCAAACCTTCAGAATGAAGGTTACAGAACCTTCATCATCTTCATCTCTTTTCTTTAACAAACGGCGATACCGTATCGTTCCGTCGCTCGATCTCGTTTCTCGCCCGTTTCCGACGTTCTATAAGTCCAAACGATCGTATTTCGACGGGTAATCACGGTAAGCTTGACGTTTTATCGTTTAAACGGATATATTTTGAGTTATATCGATTCAAAGTTTTAGGCCACGAAACGATTTTATCGTTTTATCGAGTATAGGATTGATATATAGCGTTTTGAGCTTAGAATACGCGTTTTGGTTGAGTTTGGAGCGTTTTTACGTATATAGCAGGTCGGAAACCCCGGATATCGATTCCGGGGGATCGTGCACGACAGTGCACGATCGTGTACTTGTGGTACACGAACGTGTACCAATATATGGTACACGACCGTGTACCAAAGTACACGAACGTGTACCATCAAGGTACACGATCGTGTACCCCCATACACGAACGTGCACCCTCCGATTCTCGCACCCCGATTCTTCGTACCTCGATTGAATTAATTGAATTCGCGTATTGAATCAGAAATCGAATAGTAGTTAATCGATTATGTGAATAATTAACCTAATGAGGTTAAACGGGAATTGAATTAGAAGTAATTTACGATCCGTAAACGAGTTTGATATCGTTTATCGAAATATACGTGAAAAGCACGACGATTAATGAGAGTTCAATGTGTCGAGTCTCGAGTCTAAAGTCAATCTTAGAATTGGATTCTGATATCAGTCAAATGTTTTAAAAATTTGTTTTAGATCCGGCGAGGCAAGAAGCAGCTGGACCAGTAGTTCGGGAAGCTTGACGTTCTAAAGCCCCGACGTATTTTTGGATAAGCGTTTTCTGTGAGTTTATACGATTTGCTTTTAAAGTATTTATTTAAGCAATTATTTTATATTGCTTTATATTTGAACTGCATGTTTTATATGCGAATTCTTTTTATGAATTGCATATGTTTGATTTGAAACCAGTATTGATCCGATGGAACGTGCTACCTATTGGGCGACAATAGGACTGTGTGATCACCAGTTTTGATATAACTCAGCTGGGAGCTGATGATGAATATGAAATTTACGATTGGGTTCATGATTTTGATACGAGAGAGCACTCGGCTACGGTGTAGTCTGGAGTCCCCGTATCTAGTGGCTGGGCCACCAGCGAGTTGGACTCGCAATTGATATTTATGATTGGGTTGCTCGATTGATTATTAGTATGTTTGAGGATTAAGGTTTCATTCGGATCCTGTACTTGGCTGCATACGATTAAGTATCGATTATGATTTTATTTGAATACTTATTAGTAAATGTATGAACTCACTCAGTATATCCCAATATACTGACCCCTCACAGATTTCCTTTCAGGATAAAGACGCTTTGAAGCAACGGACTTCTATCCTACTTCCAGAAGTCTGTATTTTTGAGTATGTAATGAAACAGTACTTTACTCTTAGAGCTGCGGTAGATAAGTGTTTTGCAAGTCAGCCTGTAATATATAGTTTTCTGTAAATATAAGTTTAACGTTTTGAAGTTTTAAACGCTTTACGCTTGCTGCGTTATTTACATTGTGGCTGCCAGAGGATATGTGTGCCTGGCATGTGTGCTTCGGCATGACGTTTATATTCGCGAAAAATTATTTTACGTTTTTAGGCTTGCTACGGGTTTCGGAGCAACCACTCCCATTCCCTAGCGCCGGTCTCGGCCCTGAGTTTGGGTCGTGACAATTAGAGTAAAATTAAAAAAATATTCTACATCAAAATATAATTACAAAATGGGCTAAAGGTGAGGGGGTTTTAAGTGATTAAACCTAAATTTTATAATTTTTATTAAACTCTTGGCGGAAATAAACTTAATTAATTAATTGAAATATTGAGTGAGATATTTTTTAGTGGACAAAATTTAGAGTAAGATTTCTCTACATAACATTAAATTATAAGAATACTTTTTTATACTATTATTAAAATTACATGTATATATTTCGGCTTAACTGCACCAAAAATCACCAATTTTCCCGTGTTTTTGGTATTTAACATTATTTTTTAATTTTAGAAAAAAAGTATATGAACTTTTAAAATTTTGCAATTAAAGACACTAACACCGCTTTGGATGTAAAACTGCACTGTTTTGAATGTAAAATTGTTTTTCAAAAAAAAAAAGTACATGTGGTCTTAATTGCAAAAAAATGGAAAATTCATGTAAAATATGCCAAAATAAAAAGATTATGTTAAATACAAAAAAACACGCGAAAGTTTGTGATTTTTATTGCATTTAAGCCATTTATTTTGAAGGTGAAATAAGTTGTTATAAACAAACAATATAGAGAAGTCCTCAACAATATACTAATAATTTGTGTAAAAGATTTATCTTTGGATTATATATTACATGAAATTTGCATCAATAAATATTATGTAATTAAATATAAATATATCAATTGATAAAGAATCTCTTTACATTAGTTTAAAAATCGAAATGATTATAAGTCTGGAAAATTAATTTAAAACATTGAAACTGAAGTTACTACATATTATTGGATAATGGATAATGAATACGTTGGGGAAAAACTCAAAAAGAGAAAGTCGCAAGACTTATATCAATGTAAAAATCTTTTCTTCTTCAAATCTTAATGGTGATGTTACGATATTGCCATCATTTTAATGAGGTGTTGTATTATGAGTGACTTAATCTACGAATGACGTGGTAGACTCGGTCTACCTAAAAATTTCTCCTTCTCATAAGTTGAATCATGCTAGTTTTTTTTTCCGTTGTTTTTTTCTTCCAAGCATCATGCTAGTTGATTCTTTAATTTGTATCTTCACAATAAGGTACATATATGCAATAATATGTAAGTTGATGTCTAAACTATAAAAAAAATAAAAAAAAAATTAAACACTCCAATGCTTTATTAACATTAAAAGAAGCTGTAATCCTCATTAAGATCTGGATGACAATTCTCTTGGAACAGCGTCATATTATTTCGTACCTGATTGAAATTAATGTGTAATTATTTGATACTAAAGCCATAATTCATGAACCATTTCCCCTACTATAAGAGCAAACCAAATAAGCTAACTCTTGAAATTTTAATTTTCCATAATTCAACCGAACCCATATCTATATTTTTAGTATAATTCTAGATAAACCCACTCACAAAACTCCTACACTCCAAGCGTAACCTCGCACAAATTCTATGAACTTTGTTTTATTTGACCCACACCCTTGGAACAAAGAAGTCAAAGTAAACACATTAAAAACCAAACTTCCAAAGCTTAATTCATTAAAATTTTAGGAATTTAAAATGAATGCAAAAGAGATTATGATACAAAAATTTGTGTTTTTGAGAGGCAAATAACAGAGATATGGAAAACATGACAGCTTACTCTATGTTATAAAAAGTAAATAGCAGGATAGAGAAACAAACCCGTTTCTTCCGTTCAATGATACGTTTTCTGCCGGCAATTACGAGAAGAAGGTGATAGTGAAGATGATTTGAGGTAGGGTAAATCAATGTTTTGAAAATCGGACCGGACCGGCCGGTCGGACCAAATTAACCGAGAACCGGCTGCCTGTCCGGTCCGGTTTCTGATGAAAATCATCTTTCATAAAAATCGGTCAAAAATGCATGTGTGGTCACCTACCCATGTGTCTTTTTATTTCTCGCTCATTATTTCTCTCACCCATATGCATTTTTTTCTTTCTCATATTAATTATAACTCTTATACAAATTATTTTCTCTCACTCACATGTCATTTCAACTTTAATAAAATAATATTTTCACTCAAAAAAATAATTATACTCCCTCTAATATTACTATTTACATAAAACAAATTATATTTATAATCATATATTTTATTTATAAAATGTCATATTATATTTTATAAATTTAATAATTATTAATTATTAAAATTAAAAATTAAAAATTTATATATTTTTATTTTTCATATAAAATAATTCTTTTATATACTTATTTATGATTATATTTTTATGTGATAAATTATTTTTAAATTATAAAATAAAAATATGATGACATGTTAAATTAAAAGTTTTTTTTCCTTTCTCATACAATATCATTATTCTATATACACTTAAATGTTACTCAATTATAATTGTATTTCACGCATAGTAATTAATTTTAGAGAAAACAACAAAAATGCCAAAAATTGGGCTCCAATTACACTAATTGTCATTTAACTAATTTATTTTCTATTCATGTCACAAAACATCAAAACTTTACATCTATGCCATCCCAATAGGAAAAAGACACATAGCCCCTCTTTCTCTTTCCCACGTGATCCATTTTTCTCTCTCATGTGTTTCTCTTTCTCTCTCACTCCCTTGCCACGTGGTCCCCCTTTCTCATACACATACACGCACACCATATGTCTAAATAATTCATTTATATAACATAAATTTTAAAAACAATATTACTTTTAAGGGTTAAATGCAAATTCATACACCAACTTTGACCTAATTTGCAATTACAACATAAACTTTTAAACTTGGCAATGTCGGTAACCAACTTTCATTTCTTGGCAAATTGGTACACCGACCAATCATAAAACGACAAATGGCGGTTTATTACAATGTCCACGTTAGTGTTTTTTGAGTTTGGTGTATCGATTTGCCAAAAGTGTAAAGTTGGTTACTGACATTGCCAAGTTTGAAAGTTTATGTAGTAATTGCAAATTAGGTCAAAGTTGGTGTATGAATTTGCATTTAACCCTACTTTTAATTTTAAAAACTTAAATTTATTAAATTTTAAAAAATACATAAATACATAAATAATACAATTTTTATAAATTATCTAATTTTTATGCCATGTATAATTATATATTATAATGTATCTATTATGTATAAATATATATCATGATGTATCTATAAAGCACATTTTAAAAATGTATCTATCATGTATAAAATATGTATCGAAAAATGTATAAATATAAAAATGAATCTATCGAATTAGTCGTTTGATTCAATTAAATCGATAAAAATTAAAGATAAAAATTAAAAAATTTAATTAATTCGGTTAATTAAACTCCAATTTAGTACATGTAATTCACTTTCTCGATCAAAAGATTTTGAAAAAGATAAATTAATCCACCTACGCGTCTTTTAACAATTTTATTTTGAATAATAAATTAATAATTATCTGATATACCTGAGATGTATCGAAAATGAATCAAATATGTATCGAAAATGATCAAATATGTATCGGAAATGTATCAAATATATATATATATATATATATATATATATATACAAAAAAAAATATTTTGAACGATCAAATATATATCAAATATGTATCGGAGATGCATCAAATATGTAACGGGAATGTATCGAGGATGTATCAAATATGTATAGGAAATATATGTTTCGGAAATGTATCAAATATGTATCAGAGTTGTATCAAATATATCTCCATCATTTTTGTAAATTTTTTTCTAATATCTTGAATATTTTTTAATTTTTTGACAGTATTTGTATCAATATTTTTACGAATAGTTATAAAAAGCTTCTATTCAATAATAAATGGAAAAAAATATAATAAAAACATATAAAAAGCATAATTTAAAAGTTTTTTAATTTTTAAATTAATTGATATGTCTTCTCCAACCTCCAGCTACCTCCACCACAACCACCACCCAATATCATAACTAAATAGTTAAATTATACTCTATAATTGAAAATTTTAGCTCATTAGAATGAACAATTAACTTTATACACAAAAGCTAACATTAAGAAAAAATAATAATTTCAGAATACTTCACCATCTTCTCATTCTTCTCTTTTAACTCTTGTACATCCTGTCAAATCTTTTTTCTTCAACAATTAAAAGCAGAAACATTTCTGGTACAATACACCTACCAAAAACAATTGGTTGGGGCTTGAAAAGACTCCACTATTTCTTTCATGCCAATGGCTTGAGAGGACTCCACTATTTCTTCACAGTAGAAATTTTGTAGCTACTGGTATGGACACTTTTTATTTCTTAGTAGATTTTTTTGGTAGTGGGTGGTTTGGAGGGAATGGTGGGTTCATCAGATAATAATAAAAGTAGCACTACTAGTTTAGGTGCATATTATGGCAATTAGTGTTCTTAATCAGTTGCAATTTTATAATAAATATGTATAATGGTTAGTAGCAGTAGCAAAGTGTGGTATCGTATAAGAGGAGAAGGAAAAGAGAATGGGGAAGCAAATCAGTTAATGTGGGTGGAAATTTGGACACATGTAAGTTTAAGGAAGATGGCAGTAAATGAAAACTAAATGAGTTTTATGCTATTAATTGAAATAATAATGCTAACAAAGAAATAACTCTAACTAAAATGGCAATTGGTGAAAAACAATTGTGATTTATGATTTTTCTTGTTATTTTCTCTTAATTTTATTTAAAGATATCATCATATTTTTTATTTATAAATTTTAATTGTATAATTTTGATAACAATTTTTATTAAAATTAAAATTTAGTTTTTCCATTTAGAGTAATTATTTTATATATTTTTAAATATTAATTATTTATAATTATATTTTATATAATAAAATTTGAAAATTATTTATTTAAGTATTTAATCATATTTTTTAATTTATAATACATGTATTTTTAATTTAAATAATTTATATTTATAATAATTAAAATATCTGGTTCAACCGATTGAACCATGAACCTCTGGAGAAGCCGGTTTGATCTCCGGTCCGGTTTTAAAAACATTGGGTTAAATAGTGTAAAGATGTAACTGTTGTAAAGCTGAATAGTTATTTTGGCATGCAATAGAAAAGGACATAAGTTATAGGATTGTGCGTTACTGAACGTTATAGTACTAAATAGTTAGTAATAAATACAAGTGCATGTGGCTAATTCAGAGAAACCCACTTGGCAAAACTATGTTGAAAGTTATTTATAAACTCAGCTGACAGTGGCCATTGATTCCCACATGGGAAGCAATGTTCACTGACCGAGTCAGCGGTCATTGATTCCCACATGGGAATCAGTTGACCACTGACTCTGTCAGTGGTCGTTGATTCCCGTGTGAAAATCATTTACTAACCTGATTATGCATTAATCAGGTGATTAAATGAATCTGCAATTATGAATTGCAGATTCATGGTGAATCCGCAATTATGAATTGCAGATTCATGGTGAATCCGCAATTATGAATTGCAGATTCATGGTGAATCCGCAATTTATAATTGCGGATTGAGGAGGAGGAACTATCCGGAAAATATATTTTTAAGGGGCAATTATTTGAGAAAAAACCCGCCTATGTTTCAATTGAAGCAACCCATCTGAATGGACTGATTTATAAGCATGTACTATTATCTTTTGAAGGATTCAATTATTTAATTTTCAAACAATGAGGACTTTTGGAAAACTTCCTTGATTTTTTACCTTTTGCCTATAACATTATATATTAAATTTTTAGTATATTATTTATTATATCTTTAAAATTAAATTTACATTTCTACAGTTGATTGAACTTTTATGAAAAAATTATAATATGTTAAACATAATATCTATTTTTAATTATCATTGAACTCAAGTCGGGATTCAACTTGAACTTAAAAGTTCAAGCTCGAGCTTTACCTATTTCGGACTCGTTCAAATTTCTTGCATTTCATCTAATATTACATTTAACCAATTTTATTAAAAAAATGGGTTTTTTACACAAATCCCCTAAAAAAACACCTTTCTATTGTTTATACCTCTGAAATTTATAATTGGCAGTAATCACTCAAAAAGAAAGAAAACTTTTCATAAATCACCCAATACCCCAAAATAAACTAATTTTAAAATAAAATAGACAACTTTAACCTTGAATTGCGTCTGTTAACCTTCACTACTAGAATTGTCTTAGATCTCCATCATCTAGTTCGGCAGTAGATTAATGGAGGTCGGGCGGCGATCGACGGAGTCCGGCGACGACCCAACGAAGGTCCGGGCGTTTAAATATGCTAATTCTACTTCAGATGCCTCTGGAAAGGACCTCTTGTTGCTTTTTGATTTCTTGTAGGTGTTTTCTACTTTCTGTCGAATGAAACCTGCATTTGGTATTGGATCCTTTTCAGTTTTTGAATGTGTTGATTTTATTGTGGCAAATTTGCTTGAGGGTTATTGGGTTTTAGTGCATTTGTCAGATCTTTTCAATTTATGTGGACCTTAAGCAGTGGGTGTGAGTGATGATACTTAAAGAATACAAATTAAGCATATGTTATTAAGATATTAAAGGTAATAGGAATCAGTTTTTTGTTTGTAAAATGAGTGGTGAAGATGAAGGCCATACAAAGAAGCATATACTGTCGATCGGAGTTGGGTTTGATACAACTTACTTTCAGTTACAGCATGAGGGCGCCATTTCTATACGTGGAGCTGGATTTCAAGGAGGTAACTAGTAAAAAGGCAACAATTATTGAATCCAGTCAATTGAGAGGCAAACTTGATGCTTCAGCATCAATTTTGCAAGAGAAAGGAGAAATTCACAGTGACCATTACAAGCTACTACCAGTTGATTTGCGTGATATCCAAAAACTAGATGAGATCATAGCTTTGGCTAATATTGATCCCACCTTGCCAACATTTATAATTTGATAGTGCGTCTTGATATCCTTAGATCCAGATTCAACTCGTGCTATAGTTGGTTGGACATCAAAGACATTTTCAAATGCTTTGTTTTTCTTATATGAACAGATCCATCCCAATGATGTTTTTGGGCAACAAATGAGTTGGATTTTGGAGAGTTGTGGCTGTGCACTACTTTGCAACACCTACTTTACTTTCAAAGGAAACACTTTTCCTTGATCAAGGATGGCAGAGTGCTGTTGCTTGGCACATGATAGAGAGTTTATACTGATTTTAAATTAGTTTACATTAAATTGATATTAAATTTATATTAAATTTATATTAGGTTCATATTGTTGTTATTCACTACTAAATTATGTTCAGTTTTTAATTTTATTTAAAATATAATAATTTTTTAATTAATTTGATTAGATCAAGTTAATTTTTTTTTTAACAATTTATATAAAGTTTTCACTAAGTTGACATCAGGTTCATTTTCGGTTTTATAAACTGTCAAATACATTTTACTTAAAAGAGATATTCAATTTGTATATTATATTAAATTTTAAAATTCTCTCTATATAAAATGTTAGTTAAGATTGTAAAAAGCAGTAAGACAAATTTTATTAATAAATGAATTAAGATAGTTCAGTTGATATAGGTTCACATCAAGTTCACATAAGGTTCACATCAGGTTGATTTTTGGTTTTATAAACTGTCAAATACATTTCACTTAAAAGATATATTTAATTTCTATATTACACTAAATCTCAAAATTCTCTCGATATAAAATGTCAGTTAAGATTGTAAAAAGCAGTTAGACAAATTTTATTAAAAATTGAATTAAGGTAATTCAGTTGATATAGGTTCACAACAGGTTCACATCAGGTTGATTTGTGGGTTTATAAACTGTCGAATACATTTCACTTAAAAGATATATTTAATTTGTATATTACACTAAATCTCATCTCTCGATATAAAATGTCAGTTAAAATTGTAAAAAGCAGCTAGATATTTTATTATAAATTAAATTAAAGTAGTTCAATTCATATAGGTTCACATCAGTTTGATTTTCGGTTTTATAGACTGTCAGATACATTTCACTTAAAAGAGATATTCAATTTGTGTATATAAAATGTTAGTTAAGATTGTAAGGAGTAGTAAACAAATTTTATTAAAAAATGAATTAAGATAGTTCAGTTGATATAGGTTCACATCAAGTTCACATAAGGTTCACATCAGGTTGATTTTTGGTTTTATAAACTGTCAAATACATTTCACTTAAAAGATTGAATATTACATTAAATTTCAAAATTCTCTCGATATAAAATGTCAGTTAAGATTGTAAAAAGCAGCTAGATAAATTTTATTAAAAATTGAATTAAGGTAGTTCAGTTGATATAGGTTTACATCAGGTTGATTTCGGTTTTATAAACTGTCGAATATATTTCATTTAAAAGATATATTTAATATGTATATTACAGTAAATCTCAATTTTCTCTCGACATAAAATGTCAGTTAAAATTGTAAAAAACAGTTAGACAAATTTTATTAAAAATTGAATTAAAGTAGTTCAATTCATATAGGTTCACATCAGGTTGATTTTCAGTTTTATAGACTGTCAGATACATATCACTTAAAAAGATATTCAATTTGTGTATATAAAATACCATTTTATAGCCAATTCAATCCCAGAAAGTAACAACAAAATTTCAAGAATTATAATTCAAATTTTTTACAAATGATTCCTCAAAAACCCACTAAATTATAAATTTCTCTATTAAAAAAAAAACAATACTCAAGTTCTTGCACGCTGCATTGCCCAGTCAATCCACATACTCCATTGCAAACCAACAACCCACTAAATCGACGCAGCAACATCCTAAATCGACAACTCGATTTAACATATGAATTATATCAGTATTTGTAGATCAATCTACAAAAGCCAAACATATCGTATGATAGAAACAAAATAAAGACATCTCAAAATAAAAAAAATATGGAATTAATTCTCCATCAAATTTTATTTGCTAGTCGTCTTCTAAATTTGGCCAAACAAAGCCAGTAAGACACTCAAAACCAATTGTATTTGGCTATAATGAAATCTCATTTACAGGAAAAGAGAAAAAATGAAACTTATGAAGAAGCAGGAGAAATACTTCTTATAGAAAATACATACCTGTTGATTTTTTAAATAAAAATAGCTAGATCTATAACTTTTCTTTTTGACTCCGACTACCGGCGGGTCTAACCTCCGACCACCATTGGTCCTACCTCCGACCACCTTCGGTCTCACTTAAAACCACCAAGCAATTGATTTTCACGATTACTATCATTCACAGTGTTAATTAAACTGAGATGAAGGCTGAAGAAGACAGACATAGACGTGAAGTAAAGACCTACGAAGCCATTCAATTTCCGTTTCAGCTGCCATGGCTGCTATATATTCTAATAATTTATTTGAGAAATGGTAACTGATATGTTGCCATTGTTGATTGTTTTGTTAAGAAGAAGAAGAAGGGGGGCATATCATAAGGATAAAATGGGAAATCCAAAAATTAAAAGGTATGCGTGAAAAGATATTTTGATAAATGAGAGATTTTTGCAAAAAATGAAAAGTTAGGTTATAAACACAAAGATTTGAATTTTTGGGTGATTTGATGTAATTTTCTCTAAAAAAATAGATAATAACTTGGTCATAAATGGCCCACTCTAAAATTTATATCTAGATCCACCTTATTTATAAGTATAAAAATTATACTTTCACAATTTATTTACATTATATTAATGAATCGGTTTAAAAGTGCATATATTATCAATAAGTCACATATGCTCCGTTATTTACATTGCAGAAATGATTTTATTTTGACTACAAATAATACTATTTACAAGATAATTAAGAAAACAGGTTAAGAAAAAATCCGATAAAAAACGATGTACCAACAAAAAAAAAAGGCTTAATTCCTTAAAAAACCCCACCTTACATCTTTTCTTCGTTTATACCCTGACCTTGTAAAAACACCATTTGTACCCAATTTTGGGTTTTTATGTTTCATCCCTACCCAAAAGCATTAAATTGTACTCTTTTCATTTGAAAAAGAACTTAAAACATATTTTTTTCTATTTTTAAAAATACAAATAAATCCTTAAACTTAAAAAATAATCAAATACATCCAAATAATTAATTAATTTTTCTAATTTTATAAAATAAAAAAAATTATTATTATTTTTAATTTTTTTCAGAATTTTTTTAAAAAAAATTAAAAAATTAAAAAAAATTGGAAATATTTTTTTAAAAATTTTAAAAATTTTATTATTATTTTTAATTTTTTGAAGAAAATGGTATTTTTATACTATTAATATCTAATTAGTATATAAGTTAAAAATGAAGGATTGTTTTAAACTTTTTTTTCAAATGAAAAGAGTACAATTTAATGCTTTTGGGTAGAGATAAAACATAAAAATTCAAAATTGGGTACAAATGGTGTTTTTACAAGGTCAGGGTATAAACGAAAATAAAATACAAGGTGGGATTTTTTTAAGAAATTAAGCCAAAAAAAAATTATACAAGCTCCTGGAATCCAAAAGAAAAAAGAGTACAAAATAGCAATTTAAACTCCAGCATAAGATCGAATCATCGCATAATAGTTTCAGATCAAGTCAAAAAACAGTAAGAGCAGATAGTTAAAACATCCATTTCTTGACCTAACCTTAAAACCATCATTCACCACATAATAATTTAAAACTTTTCCCACTAATCTAAGCAAGGGATTAGCTGCGCAATTGACTCACACGTGCAGAGTTGCATGCCCAGATAGTAAATCGATAGTTCTGTAAGAAAAAGTTGTAAAATTACAATAAGATCGTTGAAACTTAGAAAAAGGCGACATAAGCAGCCAGATAATATCTTCAAACTTGAAGCACTCGACTACTGAAATATATATTAACCATACATACATGCATGAAGAAATTCTACTTGCATAATAGCTACAAAACCAGTAGCCATAAACATAAACGCACACAAATAAGAAAATAATGAGATTGACCAGATTCACCTTAAACAAATAGGTTTTGAAGAATCATGCAGCATATCATCAAAAATACACAACCAAGAAAAAAATAGAATCACAAGCAACCAACTACATATGCTTTCATATGCTCAATTCCAAAGACATACAATCCCCTTAATTATATTCTTTCATATGCTCAAACATAATAAATGGAATACTACAAGCAACCAAGTACATTTTTCTTATAATTACAATTTCAGGATTAGCTTTTTCTAAAAAATATAAACATCGACACAGAGTGTACAAAACCACTAATTGTTGGGGAAAAACACAGAATATCATGAAATGATAACAGCGAACAAGGAAACAAATAAAGAAACCAAATAAGACTTGGCAACTAATTAATGAGGCTAACTATAACTAAGCTCAAGAATTTTAGAACATCAAAGAAATACACAACTAAGAAGAGCATAGAATCACAAAATATGTAAAGGAGGAAGTGAAATCCTTCACAAAATTCTTTAACATCTTCAACACTAAAAAGGATACTTAGAGCAAGCAACCAATATGTATTTCTCTCAATAGAAATATAATAAATAGCTATAATTGTGAAAAAGCCTACAAAGTACATAGAGTCATCACCAAATTTATTGCGATGGTAGAGTGTTAATAATGGCTGATCATGATAGCATAATAAGGTTAACATGATTCACAAGCCGGTGAAATCCTTGAAAGTATTAAATCAAAACATATCCATAAGAAGAGAAGAGTGAATAAACATATATTTTTCAATCTTCGCGCACATTGCCACCTGGTGAAATCCTAGAAAAGTCGAGTACTACCATCAAAATAAAAAGAGCCCATTCTAAAAATCTACAAACACCAAATATGGCCCATTTTTGCTGCATTAGCAGCCATAACTTCACAAATTCTGAAACATCCGAAGCATGAAGCACAACATGTATACCAAACCACCGAACAATACTATGCTAGAGTGTTAGATGTAGCTGAGCATGATGCCAAAACAAAGCTAACATGTCATAGACTCATAGGGATCAACAAGCCGATCAAATCCTTAAAAGTAACAACATGACTAAAACACCATAAATGTGGACTCAGCTAAACCAAAACATAAAATCACTAAAAATAAAAGAGTGAAATAACATTTATTTTCCAAACTTAGCACACATCTCCACCAGCTGGTGGAATCCTAAAAAACATCAACACTTGAAATCATCAAAACCAAAAGCACGCATTATAAACTAAAAATCTAGACAAAAATCAAAGATAACCCTGCATTAGTAAACAGAAGCAGCAAGCACCCAATATTTTTATAGATCCAACACTACCAAAAATCAATTCAATTAAATCGCAAAAGAATAGAAGCTTAAGAGACTCTAACTTTTTATCAGTATTTAACCAATAAAGTATGGCTATAGAACTTGATTTTCCATTAGTTATAGCTTTTAATGTCCAGCCAATTTGACAAACATCTCAAAATCAACACTCAGTATCCAAATCAACTATAATTATTTCAAGGAGGCAGGACCATGGAAACATAAATTGAGCAGCAAGAAAAGCCACTTGGCGCTTCTTAAGCAAATGATAAGAAAAATAATTTAGAGCAGAATTCTTGTTAGTGTCGACTAGGAAATATAGTTCAATTGGCATTAACAAAAGTAAAGCATGTCACATATCGTATATTAGATGTGAATTTATCAGCTATAAATGGCCCTTTCATAGAGCAAATAATAAGATCAATTTACAGAAAATAGGTACTCATACAACTACAAAGAGATACATTTATGGCAGTTCATGAAATTAAACGGGAAAAAAAAATCATAAGCAGTAACAGCTAAATACATAATGATTACCATACAACCGTAATAGCAGCAGCAACCAAAGTTTGTCTAGCTCAAAACAAAAATGTTCATGTAATAGCAGCAACCAAAGTTTGTCTGCCTCAAAACAAAAATGTTCATGTAATAGCTAGAAAACAGTACAAAATAAAAATATAGAAACCAAATTAAATCAAAAAAACTAATAGAAAAAAGCTAAACATAATAAACAATATTGAATACCAACTTTTGCTATAAAGCATATTATGAAAAAAAATAGACTTTAAATCAAACACATACAACTTGAAAATATAAATACCATTATAGAACCCATATAAAGCAGAGGGCAGGATAGAATATCAAAAGAATCAAAACACATACTACAACTTGAAAATAAAAATACCATTAAGGAAACCTTATAACTCGTATTTTCCATCCAATTCCAACACTCAACAACGATACAAAACCGGGACAAAGACATAAATTCAGAATTAGCTGCATAAACTTCTTCGGAACAGTGACAAATTGGGACAGGGACAGAGACTGACCGGGACAATAAAAGAGTCTCACTGGGACACAAAAGATATTGAGACATATATAATTTTTATATTAGCATAAGCTCATTGAGATTTTTGAAAAAGCAATCAACATGATTTTCCATAATTAGACCGTAACTCCCATTTTCCAACCAATTTCAATACTCAACTTTCAAAGGGTCGGGACAGGGCCAACAACAGCAATGGGATAGAGATCGGGAAAAGGACAGGGACTCGTCGAGACAGACAAGGGCAGATTCGTCGGGACAGGGACAGGAGCAGATTCGTCGGGACAGGGACACGGGCAGATTCGTCGGGACAGGGACACGGGCAGATTCGTCGGGACAGGGACACGGGCAGATTCGTCGGGACAGGGACACGGGCAGATTCGTCGGGACAGGGACCGGGCAGATTCGTCGGGACAGGGACACGGGCAGATTCGTCGGGACAGGGGCAGATTCGTCGGGATTCGTCGGGACAGGGACAGGGGCAGATTCGTCGGGACAGGGACACGGGCAGATTCGTCGGGACAGGGACAGGGGCAGATACTCGTCGGGACATGGGCATATACTCGTCGGGACAGGGACAGGGGCAGATTCGTCGGGACAGGGGCAGATTCGTCGGGACAGGGGCAGACTCGTCGGGACAGGGACAGGGGCAGACTCGTCGGGACAGGGACAGGGGCAGACTCGTCGGGACAGGGACAGGGGCAGAGACTCGTCGGGACAGGGACATATACTCGTCGGGACAGGGACAGGGACATATACTCGTCGGGACATGGACATATACTCGTCGGGACAGGGACATATTCGTCGGGACAGGGACAGAGATTTTATATCAGCATAAGTTTATTGAGATTTAAAAAAATTAAACCATACAATAATTGTGGACATAAAACCTTATCTACCATGATTAAACCATAATTTTTAATTTCCAGCAAATAGCAACCACATCTCATAATCAACGCTTAGCTTTCAAGGAACATAAATTTGTTGGCAACATAAGCGACTTCGGACAGCATACAACATGATAACCAGTGTCGATTGTGAGATGTAATTTAGTCAAAAAAATTCATATTTTAAAACGACCATGACTCTGATTTTACAGCCAATTTCATCACATCAAATAATTAACACTCGGCTTTCAAAGGGACCATGGGAGCATAAATTCGATAGCAACACAAGCCACATAGGCGTTTCGAGAAAATTATCAACCAACAAACGATACAATTATCAGTGCTAATTATAAGATGTAATCAAATTGATAGTAAAATAAAAGGCAGAACATACCTGAAAAAGCCCAAATTTACGAAACGCCAAATTTGAAGTATCAGAAACGTAACCACAATAAATATATTTAAAAAGGTAAATTTGGCCATACAACGTAAAACCTTATATATTTTCCGGCCAATTCCAACCACATCTCACAATCAACGCTAAAACTTTCCAGGGACCGGGACAGGGACACGGGAGCATAAATTTCGTAGCAACATAAGCCACTTTGGGACACCATTCATCATGTTTACCGTGTTGATTGTGAGATGTAATCAAAATTGCAATTAAAATGACCAAAGCAGCCATTTAATCTGATTTTTCTTAATTTTCCGGCAAATTTCAACCATATCTCGTAATCAACACTCTAATTTCAAGGGACAGGGACAACGAGAGCATGAATTCGATAGCAGCATAAGAGAGTTGATTAAGAGATGTAATCAAAATTCGCATTAAAATCAATAAAACATAAACCCTAAATTTTGAAATTGGCTTTGAAATATATTTGAGGCGCTAAAATCAGCATTTAGGTTATTCCTTACTTATAGTAACTATTTTTGATGGCGGTGGAGGGTTAATTGTCATTCTAATCCTTCTCAAACATTCAAAAGGAATAACATTTAAGGGTATTTAAGTCTTTTGAGTTTTAAGGAACGTTCTAATTCGGATTTTGCATTGCGTTGTTATAACGCACTTTTTTCCACGTGGCTTATTAACATTAAGTAACAACGATTTAGGAAATTCTACGCATTAGGAAATTAGTAATGAAGTAATTATTTTTAATATCTCCTTTATGTACTCTCGTCAAAAATAAAATGTCTTATGCACTTTTTAGTTAATAGATTTTTTTTCTCGATTTATCTCAATTGTTATACACTTTTACAAAATAATTAATAAAAGTTATAATTTTAAATTACAATTAAATATGTAACATAAAAAACATTATATCTTTTTAATATGTGTACAAAATAATAAAGAGACTTTTAAATCAGATGATAGCGATACGCAGATGAAGATGGAGATGGAGATGGACACTAATCTCTTTTTAATCCATAAAATACTTATTAAAATAAAAATTAGTATTATAAAGAGCAATTTGAAACTAAGTAGCACAGAAATTTTGTAAAAGTTGCATATTCTGTTTCGAAAACGTTTCAGAAATTGAAACTCTCAGAAATTCTCGGAAACTCATAAGTAAACCGAAACTCTCAGAAAATCTTAGAAACTCATAAGTAAACGTTTTGGAAACCGATATTCTCAGAAAATCTCGGAAACTCATAAGTAAACGTTTTCGAAACCAAAACTCTCAGAAAATCTTGGAAACTCATAAGTAAACGTTCTGGAAACCGAAACTCTTCGAAATTCTCAGAAACTCATAAGGAAACGTTTCGGGCCATTTCCGCAAATAAAAAAATAAATAGTTGCAAAAAAACCTTATTGTTCACGTTATCTAAAATAAAACTTATCTTCTTTTTTTTATAAGTTCAGATTTCTTAATCATAATACTTTTAAAGTTCAAAAAAATTAATTAAATTTAAAATTACTTTTTAAAAATATTTATCATGTCATAAATTATAAAAATAAATAATTTAAGAATTTTTTTTTAAATTTTAGGCCTAATTACTCAAAAAAAAAACCCACCTTTAGCCCCTTTTGCAATTATACACTGACGTAGGAATTTTTTCAATTTTACCTTAATTTGTCTTTTTGTGTTTCAATTGTACCTAAAAGCATTAAATTGACCTCTTTTCACTTAATTTTTTTTTAAAATAATCCTTCATTTTTAGCCTATATTTCAATTAGACCATAAATACTATTAATAATATAAAATGAAAGGTTATTTTAATTTTTTTTTCTAAGTATAAAGAGATCAATTTAATATTTTAGGATACAATTAAAACATAAAAACCTAAATTAGAGTAAAATTAAAAAAAAATCTACATCAAAATATAATTATAAAATAGGCTAAAGGTGAGGGGGTTTTGAGTGATTAAGCCTAAATTTTATAATTTTTATTAAACTCTTGGCGGAAATAAACTTAATTAATTAATTAAAATATTGAGTGAGATATTTTTTAGTGGACAGAATTTAGAGTCAGATTTCTCTACATAACATTAAATTATAAGAATACTTTTTTATACTATTATTAAAATTACATGTATATATTTCGGCTTAACTGCACCAAAAATCACCAATTTTCCCGTGTTTTTGGTATTTAACATTATTTTTTAATTTTAGAAAAAAAGTATATGAACTTTTAAAATTTTGCAATTAAAGACACTAATACCGTTTTGGATGTAAAACTGCACCGTTTTGAATGTAAAATTGTTTTTCAAAAAAAAAAATTACATGTGGTCTTAATTGCAAAAAATTGGAAAATTCATGTTAAATATGCCAAAATAAAAAGATTATGTTAAATACAAAAAACACGCGAAGGTTTGTGATTTTTGTTGCATTTAAGCCATTTATTTTGAAGGTGAAATAAGTTGTTATAAACAAACAATATAGAGAAGTCCTCAACAATATACTAATAATATGATTTGTGTAAAAGATTTATCTTTTGATTATATATTACATGAAATTTGCATCAATAAATATTATGTAATTAAATATAAATATATCAATTGATAAAGAATCTCTTTACATTAGTTTAAAAATCGAAATGATTATAAGTCTGGAAAATTAGTTTATAACATTAAAACTGAAGTTACTACATATTATTGGATAATGGATAATGAATACGTGGGGAAAAAAACTCAAAAAGAAAAAGTTGCAAGACTTATATCAATGTAAAAATCTTTTCTTCTCATAAGTTGAATCATGCTAGTTTTTTTTTTTTCCGTTTTTTTTCTTCCAAGAATCATGCTAGTTGATTCTTTAGTTTGTATCTTCACAATAAGGTACATATATGCAATAATATGTAATTGAGTAATTATTCCACACATCTGATGTGCCACATCAGATTTGCAACAAATCAATCTCTTATGGACACATGGCTTCTCATTCTCTTTCTTCATTGTGCATTTAATGATTGTAAGTGGTGGGACCCTTATTATTTAGAAGACCAAAAATAATACCGTACTAGTACGAATCCCTCGCTTCGCTTCGGAATTAATATTTTTAAATCGAAAGAAACTAACAAATAACAATTCAAATAAAATAAATATATAATATATTGTATTATGTTTAGTTAAAATATTCATATCAATACTAAACTTTATAGATTAGCTAATATATCATCTCTTAGTCTAATTTTATACTTTGATATCTCTTGAGGTCAATGGAGTTCTTTGATATTAACGCTGGAGAAGGGCTTCTTCCAATAAGCAACTGAGATATCGAGTATTCATGAACAACCTTGAATGACATATGTGATATGTCTTGGATTCAATAACTCATATATATGTAGTTAAAATATTCTTATGTGACTGCATATTTGTGACATAAGTGGATGAAACTGACAGCCCAATCATTCATTTGTCAACCGGCAAAAGATAATGAATGGCATCATTGTGGTTTCATCCTCGATAAGAATCGTTATTTTGTACCTATAGGAGCGAACAAATGAAGGCAAAAAAATCATAAGAATTTGACCATAGAATCGCAAGACATGACACCAATTTCTTGCAATAAATACTATGCTAAATTTACCAACAATGAATAGTATCTTGTCTGCATGAATGTAGAGCTGCAACAGCTTTATAGTGTTTCTAAAATCGCTCTGAAATATTGCAGCTACCTGTTCCTGGGATTGTATATACCTGTAAGATAAATGTGGGTAAGTAATATAAATATATTTTAAAAATATAAAACTATTGTTACCATAAGAATATAAAGTAACTTGTGCATACCTTTTCATCTATAGGAAGAAACCTAAAGCTACGTGTAGAGGACGATGTATGTAGATTAACAAAATCCCATATTCTTACAATGTGTGCAATGATAACGTTTTTCGCATCTTTTGTTACGTCAAAAATTTGTACATTGGCCTCAGATTCCACTTATGTCCCTATAATTTCCCCTTTATTTTCAGGTCATGCCCCTGCCCGGAAAAAGACAAAACGCGTATGTAGCTCTTCTCTCAATAGACAATGAAAATCAACCCCATTCCCAAATTATTTCTACGCCCAACTATTCATCTTCTTCTACTCTTAATTCACCATCCATCAATCTCACCTGCATCTACTCTCAAAATCTATTTATCCGAATTTCAAAACAAAGCAGACCCTTTTGCTCAATTCTGATTCTCAAAAAATTGAGGACTTTCATTTGCTGATCCAAAATACGAAAATCAGATTTATTTTCTGTCAGAAACCCTAACTTTGCTCCTATGTAATCACTAAATAATTTAATAATTACAGTCATACCATTATACCAATAATTATAAAAAAACCATCTATCAAAGAACAACATGTAGTATTCTTTTTTCCAAATTATCGAAGTTCGATGCATTTAGTAGGAACATTATGAAAGTAATTACTTAATTCTAAACCATTAAACAAAACAACTCAAACAATTCTTGCTAAATATCTTAAAATTCATTGCAAGTCACTGATCAACTTGCATGTTTAATCCAGATTGTTCATGGATAGCCAAACATGCTAGGTTTCCACTTGTCTTACAAACCTAAGATCAAAAGATTTGTTATCCTCTTAATCAGCCACTTTCCTTCAAATCAAAATCTTTCAGTTCTTGCTAATTATAATCTTTAAGCCTCGAAATCTGACATTAAAACCAGGTTTGCTACAGATTTTGTACAGACCTAAAAAATGATGTATTTTGATTGGGAATAATGATGAAAAGCAAAACAACTTCAGCTGTAGTAAAGCTAATCAAGTTATACAAAAAGCAATATACGTAAAGGTTGATGCATACGCTGCTTGTAAATGAGACACTTCTTAGGTCTCTAGACTCTTTTTTATATATGCTTCTACAGTTTATTATCCTTCTTCTTATTATTACTATAAACTTGTGTTTGCTTGATTTTATTTTTTGATCATTTACCATGAAAAAAACACTATTATTCAACTTTCGAGCATATAATTATAATCAATCTAGTGCTCATCATTTATGTATACTGAACATTAAATCTTAATGTGCAATCCTCAAAACGTTTGTGATCCTTATGGTGATATTTTATCTATGTCTTGACTTTTATGGTCCTTATGACGATATTGTATCTCTATCTTTTAAGTTTTTTTATTTGCTGGTTGTGTCATATAGTCATGATTTGATTAGCTCATCATTAGAACAAACAATAATCAAACAAAAAATACTCAAAAAAACTAATGCATAGCAGAAAGAACGATAACTTTAAAGAAAAATACACAAACTTAAAGGATATTAAGCAAGTGAAAACAAAAAAAAAGAATTTAAATATAAATACCTTGTACAACGATGTTAAGATAACCCAAAATGCATAAAATATAATCCAACCCACTACTTTGTCCCTGCAAAATAATTAAGAAGAAGAATAACATCCCATTAAGGATCTAACAAAGAAATAGGCAAGACTTAACAGTAAAACCACAAAACGGAAAATGAAAATATTAGGCAGAACAAATACCCTTGCCTAGAAAAACAGCCATAACGGTAAATAAATGGAACCTAATATATATATGTATGTTTAGAAGACTTGGTGGTTAAGGAAACCTTGTTGAAGATAAGACCAGAAAATATAATCACGTAGATAAATTCTTTGCAAATTTAGTGGCAGCCAGCTGTATTCAATTAATGCCGGACAGCTTGCATATAATTTAATAAAAATATTGATTAAACAATTTTGCGGACATATTTAAAATAAGAAAATGTTTGTACATATCTTCTACAGAATCGTTTTATATCTTAATTATTATTATTTTAACATCCAAAGGAAGTTTAATTAATCATAAATTAAATTTTTAATCAGAAGTAACCGAATCTACTGGAATGGCAAAAATATTTCTTCCAAAACAAAGAATACGGATCTCTCAAAATAGAAACAGTATGTACTTCCTTGAAGAATTTTGGAGCATCATTTGTATTAACTAAAAAATGCAGGGCCACCTATGGCAGAACACTAAACTGAAATTCTGCATTCACACACTATAAATTTACAATTGGACAACAGCCACTCCATTTACATCATTTATAAAATCAATCATGCCATTTAATTTTTTATCTCACAAAAAGATATTTATGTATGTTTCTCGTTTTTTTTTCAGATGCACATCATACCTGTTGCCTTGTAGCTCCTCTCTGTAAGTTGTTAATGGAAACTACTCCTGAACTCTTCTTATCCAAAACAATTGGCTTCCCCTGAGCAATTTTGACTGAATAGATAACTGATTTAGTGATTACATAGGAGCAAAGTTAGGGTTTCTGACAGAAAATAAATCTGATTTTCGTATTTTGGATCAGCAAATGAAAGTCCTCAATTTTTTGAGAATCAGAATTGAGCAAAAGGGTCTGCTTTGTTTTGAAATTCGGATAAATAGATTTTGAGAGTAGATGCAGGTGAGATTGATGGATGGTGAATTAAGAGTAGAAGAAGATGAATAGTTGGGCGTAGAAATAATTTGGGAATGGGGTTGATTTTCATTGTCTATTGAGAGAAGAGCTACATACGCGTTTTGTCTTTTTCCGGGCAGGGGCATGACCTGAAAATAAAGGGGAAATTATAGGGACATAAGTGGAATCTGAGGCCAAAATTACTGTACAATGTACAGTGATTTTGAACCCAGTTTTATTATATAGATATTAGATTGTTAGTATTTTTTAGTGGGTCCCATATTCTTTAAAGTACAAAATAATTACCTAACTAATTAATTTCTTTTGTCTAACAAAATTTAATCTGCATCCAACCTTTCCCATTTTTTAGTCCGTTACTATTTTCTAAAATCCAATACCTCTATTAAAAAACTTTTTATGTACTTTAATAATATTATACGTCTTAATTATTTTATTTTTAATCTGTTTATTAATTTATTTATTTTAAAGTTAAAAAATACAAATGATCAAGTAGTTTATATATTATATAGGAAGTATTATAATATTATGATTTTTACTTGCATAATGCTATTTATACATTCAAAATTAATCAACAGTGCAATAATTAAATATAAAAAACTCATCTAATTTGCTAAAATGAGTCTCTATTAGAATATTATAATCTTTAGTTTTTATGATGTTATTTTTATATTCAAAATTAGTCAACAGTAAAATAGTAAAAAACAAAAATTCATCTAATTTTCTAAAATAAGTCTCTGTTGTAATGATAAAATTTAAATTTGATATACAAATGCGTCAGATTTTTTTTCTAACTCAAAATTACAATATAAACTCAAAAAGATGAAAAATATTAAACTATTTGTCAAATAATATTCCTTAATAATCCAAAATGTAAAAAAATTCTTTTTAAATGAATCATACTTTTTCCTTCAAGACATAAACACGACGAATCAAATAATTTAAAAATATCATAACATTTCCATAAATAACAAAATGATTAGATTTTTCATTTTTTTCATATCATCAAATATGCTCCCTCCTGCTTTCTTAGCACCCATTCCATATCATTTGTTGTAATTACAGTTCAATCTCAACTTCACCTGTCAAATATAATGTTTAGTAAAAAATCAGAATCAGTTGGCTCTTTTAGGCCTTTATCATTAAAATAAAAACACTTACTGAATCATTCAAATTTGACACTGTGTTCATAATTTGCAGCCTGTTTGTAAGTGGAATATTAACGTCATCCATATGTGAATTTAGTCTATTTATCTATCAAAATAAAAATCAAATTTAATTTATATCATGCATAAAAGCTGAACATATATTTGCTAATTTTTACAAGTAAAAATACCTCTGATGATGGCATGATGGGAGGAATTGATGGTTGATATGGTATGTAAGGAACAATTGGCAGTGAGTTCTCTCCCAAAGTTAAATTAACCTTTTTAAAAAGAGAACAAGATATAGTTAATAAAAATATAAAAAATGAAATTTAAAGATATGAAAATAATTTATACTTGACTCGCTTGAGCGGTTGCAAATAGCAATTGTGGAGAGCATGAATCAAGTTGTTTAGATTGTTTTACAATTTTATCTGAGATAAAATTAAAAACAAAAGAAATTAAATTTACAACATAAATCAATAAAAATTGAACCAACAATAATATCAACAAACAAATGACAAAAAATATGGGACCCACCAGAAAATACTACAATACGTATTATTTTTGGTCTTCTAAAGAATAAGGGTTCCACCACTTACAATCATTAAATGCACAATGAAGAAAGAGAATGAGAAGCCATGTGTCCATAAGAAATTGATTTGTTGCAAATCTGATGTGGCACATCAGATGTGTGGAATAATTACTCTATGTAATTAAGTTGATGTCTAAACTATAAAAAAAAAAAAAAAAATTAAACACTCCAATGCTTTATTAACATTAAAAGAAGCTGTAATCCTCACTGACTGAAATGAATGTGTAATTAAATAATTGTTTTGTTACTAAAGCCATGATTCATGAACCATTTCCCCTACTATAAGAGCAAACAGACAACCCCAAATTAGCTAACTCTTGAAATTTTAATTTTCCATAATTCAACAGAACCCATATCTATACTTCTAGATAAACCCACTCACAAAACTCCTACACTCCAAGCGTAACCTCGCACAAATTCTATGAGCTTCATTTTCTTTGACCCACACCCTTGGAACAAAGAAGTCAAAGTAAACACATTAAAAACCAAACTTCCAAGGCTTAATTCATTAAAATTTTAGGAATTTAAAATGAATGCAAAAGAGATTATGATACAAAAATCTGTGTTTTTGAGAGGCAAATAACAGAGATATGGAAAACATGACAGCGTACTCTATGTTATAAAAAGTAAATAGCAGGATAGAGAAACAAACCCGTTTTTTCCGTTCAATGATATGTTTTTTGCTGGCAATTACGAGAAGAAGGTGATAATGAAGATGATTTGAGGTAGGTTAAATAGTGTAAAGATGTAACTGTTGTAAAGCTGAATAGTTATTTTGGCATGCAATAGAAAAGGGTAGAAGTTATAGGGTTGTGCGTTACTGAACGTTATAGTATACTACTAGAAGACAGAGAATTACCGACGGAATTTTTTTGATTTAACGACGGATTTTAGCGTTTTGCCAACAGAAAGTTTAAGCGATTTTTAGACAAATACCTACCAAACAGTAAAATAATCTCACATATACCCTTTGACTTAATTTAATTGAAATTTACGATTTGACTAGTATATATTGCAGAAATATATTTTTTGTTTTGAAAAATAAGGTTTGATCAAAATCTTGGATTTGTCTCGCGATCTTAAGTCCAGAGCATCCATGGAAACTCTCAAAATTGATACAAAATGGATTCAATTGAGCCAAATAAATAAAATCTCTTCCATATCTGCACTTGTCGACTCAGTAATTTGATTCTTTGCTTCTTATTTTATTGCTGGTGTTTGTGATGTTATACTCTCTGTCTGCGTAATGTTCGTTGTATATAAAGCTTAAAGCTTTAAACTTTCGAATTGAAAATTTTGGACCCAAAACTCTGCATAAAACTTTTTTCTTTTCAAAGATTTTTTCAGGCAACGACGGACATGAAGTTCTGGTTTCGGTGGAAAAGCTGATGTATGAGACTTGAGGATGTGCTTACGACGGGGATGAAGTTTCATTACTGGTGGCAAAGCTGTTGTTTGAGACTTGAGAGGATGAGCTTACAACAGATATGAAGTTTCGTTTCCGGTGGCGAAGCAACATCATCACTTCAGTTCCATTTTTTACTTTTTTATTTCTTTACATTGGTAGAAACTCAGTTGAAGTACTCTTCAACAGATCATTTTGGATTTTTTTAGCAACGAGAGAGAAATAGAATTTTTTACCCAATTATTCCTAGGAAGGTCTCTGGTCAAATTAATATCTTATGAATTTCTCCTCATTTTCATATGTGTAGGTACTATATGCAGAGATGCCCATATTTGATATATTTATTTCTCATTTTGCTATTTTGGATAATTTGAAAGAAGCTAATTAGTATGTTAGACTTAAATCCTTATAATGTATAGTGGGATGTAGAAAATTTGTTTTTTTTTTCTTATTTTTCTTTTCATGTGCAACATTTCAATTTAGTTAACTTACGGTCTACTATCAATTAACTAATAGGTAGTTAATTATTGGTCTACTATCAATTTACTAACGGTCTACTATCAGTTAACTAATAGGTAGTTAACTATTGGTCTAGTATCAATTTACTAACGATCTACTATCAGTTAACTAATAGGCATCTAACTATCGATCTACTATCAATTTACTATATTTATTTGTCCTTTATGATTGACTTTGCTGGCTATTTTTCGTAAAAGATGGAAATAATATGAATAGACTAAAGACGTACTAAAGAGTTACTAATAGTATACCAATAAGTTATTTATACTTTCACAATAAATTTGATAATAGATTTATTATAATTTACTACATGCTTACCCATTGGTAACCAAATAAAATAATTCACCAACAATAAAAACACATTTTTAATCCAAATTATTAGTTTATAATCAGTTTAATAATAGTGAATTTCGGTCTAGTGTCAGTTAAGTAATATGTAGTTAACCATTGGTTACTATTAATTTACTAACGGCCTACTATCAGTTAACTAATAGGTAGTTAACTATTGCTCTAATATCAATTTACTATATTTGTTTGTTCTTTACGACTATTTTTCTTAAAAGATGGAAATAATATTTTGAAAATTAACTATAAATTTATCGACCGTTTGCTCACGGTTAACTAACGGTGTACTATCATAAAATTTGTATTAATTTCTTAAAAGATGGAAATTTAACTATAAATTTCTCGACGATTTACTCACGGTTAACTAACGGTGTACTAAAAATAAATTTATTAATTTTTTTTCAAGTTTATCAATAATTCATTAACCATATAATCATAATAAAAATTATTATAAGTTTCCAATGGTTAACTTAACGTTTACTAACAGTGTATTACAAACAAAACTATTGGTGTACCATTAGTAAACCATTGGTTAACCAACAAAAAAAAATTATAAAATTTTATTATAAATCCCTTCGCCTTCACCACCACAACAACAACTGTCAAACAAAACCTAAACCGTCTTTATTAAAATCTAAAATTATTGGTTAACCATTGGTTAACCAACGGAAAACCTAGTCATAAAAATAACAGATCAACAAACTTCCTTCATCACCAAAATACTTGGCTCAACCGTCAAACAACAACATCCAATCTGTGGCTCACTAACGACAGCTGCAGCAATAAACAAAGTCTGCAAAACCCGTCTCCGCTACAATATCTTGCGAAACGTGACTAGCAGCGCCTTTCTTTCGAAACATACTTCATCTTTATGTCATCATACATATTTCTGACCATTATGCATTAGGAGTACTTTTATGTACAGAAAAGTAATTTTGGTATTGTCCTTGTCAAATATATATTATCTAACTTACTCCTCTGCATCAAAATAGCGAAAGCACCATGCCGTTGTCATTTCTTATACTTATATCGTGCATCTTTTACTTGAATTGAATTTTAAGATGAGCATGCATCAATAATTGAATTTCAAAACATTAAATCTCTCCGTGACATTTCATCAAACACCTTCCTAACAACATCACCACATCATCCATTAAAATAAATTAATGAGTTCTGTACTAAAAAAACTCTCATCCAATTCTTCAAGCTGTCGTGATCTAAAAAGAGAAACTTTGGTGGAATCAGTGTAGCTTTTCCCGACATGGTTTCAGCGGCGGTGATAGTGAAGATTCGTCAGCCTTCTTTTTTTTGCCATTTCTTCTTCCTGTTGTTGTTTTGAGATTATGACTTGTGTGAAAATGGAAGATGACAAACAGTCTCAAGTAATTTGATTTCCGTCTCTCGACAGCGTGACTCTTCGCCGGAAGCTGCAATCTCTGCTCATAAAACCACAAGATCCGAAAAATTGTAATCTCAGTTGATTTCAATGATGACGAAGCAGTAATCTCGTTGTTGTTGTGTGATCAATTTGTTTTAGGCGAGACTTTAGATCTTGAATTGGAGAAACAAGAATAGAGATCTGAGAAGATGTCGTAAAATTCAAAAAGAAAAGTGTAAATATAAAACACGCTAATTTTTTACAATAATTTTGCAATAGGATAAGCCGCATCGTGTTTGTGAGAATAAATAGGCTTTTGACGGTGGTGGGTCTAATTTCCTCAAAGTTTAATTTACCGACGGATTTCAGCCTTTAGCGACGGAAAAATCCGTTGGTAAAATGCTTTTTCTAGTGCAGCGCTGATTCACAGAAACCCACTTGGCAAAACTATGATATGATGATGTATGATATGATATGATTATAACTTGCTCTTATAAAATATTTTTGGTCAGTATTTTGTTTTTGTATATTTTATTTCTATGCAATTTTAAGATAACATGCTCCATTCACAAATTTGTAAGGACCACAGCAAATCCATTTTACGTTAAATCTGGTACTACAACTTATAAAGCGACAACCAGTTGTATAATCTTATAAATTATTGCTCATAGCCTCATATAAAATAGAATCATGAATTTTATTCTCATACCAGAATTTTTCTCGACCGAAAAAGAACCCAAATTGAATCCGAGTCCTGACCCCACCTGAATCAGAATCCGAACTTGAGTCCCTCCCCGAACCAAACCGTGAACCAAACTAAATTGAACCGGAGTAACAAATCAAACTAAACCGGAGTCTCAAACCAAAATGTAAACCGAACTTGATTGAGCCTGAACCCGACCTGACCCGACACAAGCCAGAACCTGATTTCCTGCTCACCCGAACTAAATAAACATATATGCTCTTACTTCTTCTCATATTTTTTGTTATGTCCATTTTAAACCAAATTCGAGTTTGTTACACTTTAAATTTAAATTTTTAAGCGAAATTTAAATTAAATTTTTGAAATATGAATTCTGTTTAATTTTTTAAAATGAATTCGGATTAAATTAGTTAACATTTAAATCATTCAAATTTAAAAATTTGAATTTAAATTCAACATGACCATGCTTGCTCATGTATCACAATTTGTGATATCACAAATACAGTTTTGAGTTGTAAACCCATAAAAAATGGAATACAGTATTTTGTGAAAATTAAAACACTTTATTAAGGATACTTTAAAAAAATTATATTTTTAATTTCGATCACCACTAACGACCATAAAAAATCGAATTAATTGAACAACTGATAAAAAAATTAATTAATTAAATTTATTTCACTATTTGCTTATTTTAATATAATATCTTCAATAATCTTATAAATATTTAAACTTTACAATATTTTTGTAAAAAACTAAAATGAAAATGAAAACCATTCAAGTATGAAAACATAATAAATAATTTTGCATAAATTTATTATTAACATACATGGAACATTAAAAGTATTTAAATTTTAAAACTTGGGGCTAGAGTATTGCTTGCGCGAGAAAATTAGTGTTGATGTGAAATAGAATCCCGAGAAAGAATCACAAAGGTTTTCGATTAAATAATAATTATATTACTTTCAGCATGAAAAATCAAGCAACGTTGCAGAACCTGCTGCTTCATAGCTACATTTTTCTGCTCATAAACAACGAGATTTCTGCTATACAATATCTGCCACAAGCAAATAATACACACATATATAAAATTCATCACGAGACAAAAAAAATTATAGACTGATTGAATCCATGAGGTGATGTTTGAGCTCTGATTCTCAACGGACTGAGTAACCAAAAACCACGGACCCGTCACATTTTTTAATATGATTCTCTCAAAAACAATATAATTCATGGCAGAATAGAAAAAATACCATAAATATATGCAAAAGCAAAGTCTTTTATTTATCTCAACAGAACCTGGTACTCAGGTAGGGTGCTACAAAGAAATGACAGTGCCAACAATAAAAACTAAAAACAAAGAACTAAACCTAATGAGCAGAAACAAAATGATTTCATAACCCTAAAAATTCTAATGACCACCTTCATCAGAACAATGTTTTTTCAAAAGCTTAGCAAAGAAATAATTATTAAACCTACCAAAAACAGTTCCTACACAATCATCGTCTATTTCTGAAACAACCTTGCAGCAATCCGGTCCCAGATTCAGTTTATGCGTGATAAAAGAATCCAAAATCTGGCGGTAACATCCCCGTTCAATATGAACTTCTTTTAAGCACTTCAAAATCGGAGATGGAGACGGCTTGTCGCCGGGGCCTGGCGGAGATGGTTGAGGTGGACCGTCCATTGGGATCGGCACAGTCAGTCTCCGGTGATGATGCCAAGATAATGAATGCCATGGCCAGTTTGGTGCAACTCCTTTTGGAATTTGGTTTAGGTTTTTGCCTTCTGCTAGATATGTTGATGAGTAAAGTACTAAAAATAGCAAAATGGAGAACACTTTTTTCATAGTTTTGATCTATAATTCTTCTCTTCTTAATTTCTGAATTAGATTTTCTGAATTAGATTTGGAATATGGTAGTGTTTTAATAGTAAATAGTAGTAGAGTTCTTTTGCATTTGAGATTCTATTATAACTAAGTGTTTGTTATTGTTTTAAAGACGTTTTTGAATTTTATCAAACTCAAAATCCTTGTTGAAATTTTATTATTTGTTCTTTTTTATTAATTTATCGTGGAATTATAATGTATTTTAGGGTTTATTTTAATTGGTTAATCAGTTTATAAAACATTTAGTATTTTATAATTTATTCTTATTTATGTATTCTTTTGAAATTACAATGTGATTACTGACAAATCTTTTTTTTACGTACGAATGGATATATATGGGACTCTTGAATGTTGATCGATATTCAAATGATGAGTAGTTCAATCTGATATATTTTCATTTTCACTTTGGCTTAGTGATGTAAAAACTCAAATATTTTAACTTTTTATAAATCTATTCAAAACTTTAAATGTTTAAAAATATATCTTTTTCTATATCAACTCTTTGATTAGCAAAGTTATTTTTTCAGAAAAAAAATTAATTCTAATTTAAAAAATCAAAAATATTTAAACGTAAATTAATATAATTTTTATTAAAAATTGTAACGAGGTTAAAGTATTTGATAATGACTAGAAAAAATTTAATTAAAGTTAATTGACTGTTGTTTTTAAATCACTATTCAATAATTTATGCTATATTGAAATACTCACACTATTTCGATTTTTATTTTCAAGACAAATATTACTTCATTTTTTTCATTAATTTTTTTTTCATTCTCGCTTAATTCTTCTATCTTTTTCTTTTGAATACTTTTTTCTTCTTCTTTTCTCAGAATTTTTATTAAATTGAATATTTTATTTTTCAATCAAACTTTTTTTTTGATAAAATGAACATTGGTGTCTATAACAAAAAAAACAATCATTTTAACCTTAAATATGATTTAATTTTCCTGCTGATGATAGCTATACATTTATTTATGATATTCTAATAACAAAACTATTTAGATTTAAATCGGATGAATTAATTAAAAAGAATATGTTGTATAGACCTAATTTGAACTCCAAAGACAAGAATAGACCTTTTGCACTAAACCATCGGTACAACGAAAATATGAGTATTTCATGTGCGAGGGTTCCATCATATGAGAAAGATTACAAGTTGTCTTACAACCACTCGAGTGCCTTCTCTGAATCAAGTTTTTTCTAATCCCTTTTGTCGTCAGTAATTATAAATTATAATCAATAGCCTTGTCTTATAATCAAATTTTATTGTCATTCTTGAGGTGCCTGGTTTAATGGCTGGGTATGTACCTAACTGGTTGATGTGTTAATTTTGATTCTTCTCCAAATAAATACTAATTATATTGATTGTTTTTATCATATGTCTTCCTCCATGGAAGATGATCTGGTTCAACTAGTCTGGTTTATCTTTCTCCATGAAAGTCGAACTACCTTCGGTTTGCCGGGTGGAAAGACGCGGCGGGTCGGAAAAGGGTGGCGACAGGGTCAAAGGCGTTTGTCCAATTAAATATAACAAATTAATAGAAATAATTTATATTAAATAATTATTTTTTAGATATATATTAAATAATTTATATGGTTATTTTTATTATTATTATTATGATTTAAATTTGTGGAGAAGGTTTTTTGTATTTATAACATCAAATATTATTAAGAATATATGTTAAATATGAACTTTTTTAAAAAATAATTATCCAAGTGAAAAGGGATCAATTTGATGCTTTAGGGTACAATTTAAAGTCGAAAATGACAAATAAAGTAAAATTGGCGTCATCTGACACGTGAGGAGGCCACCCTAAATATTTAAAATGTCCAAAATGCCTTTAAATAAAAAAAAAACCTAAATTTTTATTTAAAAATAAAAAAAAACTACGCGATTGCCGCTGTCGCCCTCCCTCACTCCCGACTTTCGCTGTCCTCGGTAAAATCCATTTGAGTACGTTGAGGACATATATGTCTGTCTAAGACGACGACGTCGTTCTTCGTCTGAGAAGATGAACCCATATGGGGTTCGTCTTATTAAACGAATTGACAGTTATGGTGAGGTTGATGGTGGGGCAGCAACAGAACTTTGAAAATTTCTTTTTATATTTTGAAATTTTAGGGTTTGTATAAGGGCATTTTGGGCATTTTAAATTTATAAAGTGGATGATGTGTCAGATGACATAGAGTGTGTTTACTTTTTTTTAAGTTCCATATTAGCGAATGTTAACGGTTTTAGGCAAAAACTGACGGTAGGTAATTTTGTGGCTTTCAAATCGAAGATTAGATGATTTCTATACCAATTTTAATTTTTAAGGACGGTGGTGATAAAAGGATTCAAAATTAGGGACAATGGGTGAATTTCAGCCTAAAAGGAATATATAGTTCAAAAGAAAAAATCAATATTTTTTTAAATTAAAATCAATTTTAAATTTTATAAAATTCAATATATATATATATATATATATATATATATATATATATATATATATATAATTTATATACATTTTACAAATATTGATATATTAAAATATTTATCAAAAAGGAATTTTTTTTACAACATAATAAAATTTAAAATAAAAAATAAAAAGGTACTATAGAAACATTATCAAAAATTACAAAGTCTAATTAATATTTTTTGATTTTATATATTAATATAGAATTATATTTTTGATTTTTGTATTTGTGTAATAGATGTCAAGTATTTTTATGATTTTTTTATTTTATGTTTAATGATATTTAAAAAAATGGTTCACACCTTTTGACTTTCCACTATTAAAAATAATTCTATTCGGCCTGAGACCATAATAGACTTATTGGAGGGTCCCATTGGCGTGCATCCAGTAGGAATTGAACCTACGAATTCGCCAATTATGAGTTGGGCTCTTTAACCATTCAGCCATGGATGCTTAGCGGGGATCCTCGTACATGGTGAATAACCAAATTCCAATTCATTCTTTCGTGAAAAAGGCATTCGAAATGAAATTAAAAAAATTATGGAAAAATAATTATGGATAGAATTACGCATATGCATATATTAATAAATTTTCACAAAAAAATTAACCGCCATGCAATTTTGACCAATTAATCAAGTCAATAGCTGGAATTTTGATTTTATTAATATTCTCTTTCCTTGCTATTTATTAATATATGCTCTAGATAGACAATGTTTTTGATAATGGAGAGAGGAAGATTTTGTAGGAAGATTTGAACTCACGACCTAACAGTTTAATGCCCAGCGCTTATAGTATTTGAAGTATAGTTCATTTTAGGTATTTTTATGTTTTTTGTATTTTTGATCTTTTTTTAATCGTAATTTTTACTGTGTCACCTTGTGTGTACCATTTTTTGTACAAAAACTTTGGGTCTTTTATCACTGCTCATGGCTTTTAATATACTTATTACTCATCAAAAAAAATTATGTACTTTAAAAAGATGATTATGAAGTTAAAAATTTTAAATTTTTAAAAAACACCATATCAAAGTTGTAACTGTTTTATCAAATCTAATAAATTTATTTTGAAAGTTGATGTATATAAGTGATCAAAATAGTAAAAATTTAGGAACATATATGAAAATGTATTTAACCTATTTTAGTATCAAATAGTTGGA